>NW_027187367.1:15446461-15483481 GCF_028583685.1 Petaurus breviceps papuanus
TCTCTCTCTCTCTCTCTCTCTCTCTCTCTCTCTCTCTTTCTCTCTCTCTCTCTCTATCTCTCCCCTCCATATATATGTAAATGTATGTGTATGTATATGTGTGTGTGTGTGTGTGTGTGTATCTCTCTGACATCATGCTCCACTTAGTTTGGGAGAGAGGCTTTTCTCTTCCCCTAGCAGCCCTGGCAGCTGTTCACACATGTGCTACCTAGATGAGCCTGAGTCTGGGCCTCACGTCCTGGCTGCCTCATGTGTTTATATTTCTTCTCCTGAGTATAGGTGATTGAAGAGTGATCCTGAGGGGACTGTTCCAGCCTTGGAAGCAACCTCAAGTGATCAAGAAGCCAAGAGCTCCTGAATTCCTCACTTCACACTGGATGTACTGTGGAAGGTTCTTCCCTTAGATTCCATAATATTTCTGGGAGAAGTCTAACAACAGGAGCCCAAGCCTCTGCCTAGCTTGCCAGGAGACATAGACCTTAAGGGAGTTGTTCAGACACTGCAGAGCCAAAGTGAAGATGGAATGCCTATTTAATAGTCTCACTAAGGGGTTCACATTTTAATGTTTCAAGTCTCAACCTCCAAGGAGAGTATAAAAGTAGTTATGGATTGCTCTTCATGTTTAAGATCTTTGTTATTACACACTTATAATGAGTCTTTTGTATTTTAAGCATTTCATTTTTTGTGGAGACAATTAATAGCTGTCCCATACCTCTTTTACTGTGTACATTGAGTGCCTCTCAAATCCCTTTTGGGAAGACCTTAGACAGGAACCAAGCTTAAGACTCAAGTGATTTCTCGTGGACTCTATAGTAGGGGCTAAAAAGTCAGAGAATACAATGAAAAAAGGCAGACCCTTGAGGCTCCACACTCAGGACTGAACCTTTTCTGCATGAGCCCAGAGCTAGGGTGCCCTGACTGGGAGTTGGTAAGTATACCATATTGGCCCCTATCCCAGGCTTAGTAGATGTATACATAAGAATAATGTAAGAAAGAAAAAAAAATCTCCAGGTACAAACTAAATATAGAATGTGAAATTAAAGATATACACCTTAACTATAAAGTCCTAGTGGGCACTGCTTACCACTGCCCAGGACAGGTGGCAATCTCTTCTAGACCCAGACAGATGGGAGACAATTTCTGATTGGTTGGTCTTCAGGTATAACAACAAGTTCCAGATTGAAAGACTTCTCTATTACCACCTGATGTCTATTAGACTGCATTTACTCTCTTGGATTCTGTACCCCAAAATCTTTGAATGAATTTTATTCCTCAGCCCTTCTCTAATTAATTTGCCTCATTTTGAAAGGTCTCCTTAAATGACAGAGCAACCTGACACTTCCCCCCACCCTCAAAGCAATTGAAATATTAGGTTTTGTTAATAGAAGAACAGAGTCCAGAATGAAGGATGTCATCAGTCAGTGCTGATCAGATGGAATCCTAAATTCTGTGTTGTAATGGATAGAGCATTGAACCTGAAATCTGGGAGACCTGGGTTCAAGTCTCACCTCATTCTCTTATTGGTTATGGAACCCTGAACAAGTAATTTCATATCTCTTTGGCTTTCAATTATTTGTCTCTAAAATAAAAGACTAGATGACAGATAAGCTTCCTTCCAGCTCTAAATCTATGAACCTTTGTTCTGTTAAGGTCATGATATTTGGAGGAGGAAGACAAGTTAGGAAGGTACAGGAATAGTGACAGCTTTTAGGATTGGACAATATTAGATTTAGAGTTGAAGAGGATATCTTGTCAAAAACCCTCATTTTTCAAATGGGGAAACTGAGGCTCAGAGGGATTAAAATGACTTTCCCAATGGCAAAGAGGAAAGTAAATAACATGCCACATGAGAATTAGTTGAAGTAATTCAGGCTATTCAACTTGAAAAAGCAAAAATGGAGGAAAACACGAAAGTTACTTTCAAATATTTGAAAGGCTATTAGGAGAAGAAGGGAGTAGATTTATTCTACTTGAACCCAGGGGATAGAGCTAGAAACAATCAGCAGAAGTTATAAGGGTACATTTCACCTTAAGATAAGGAAAAACCTCCATAACAAATAGCACCATCCCAGAGGGAAGAGGTTGCAGCAAGAAGCGTCTATTCATCTATTGAAGAAGGTCTTCATTAAGAGATAAAGATGACCACATATTAGGAGTGCTGGGCTTAAGGGAGTCATACTTTTTAATAAATGACCTCAGGTTCCTACTGACTCTGAAACTCAATGATTCTTAAATACTTAAAAAAGTATTGATATATTTTGTTTTTAGATCATCATCATTTTGAAAATATTCCTCTCCTCTGCCCAATCTAGTGAGTCATTTCTTATAACAAAGAATAAAAAAGAAAGAGGAAAAAATATAGTTCAGCTAATCTACACATCAACCAATGGCATATTCAATGTCACGCACCTGTGATCTCCCACCTCTGCAGAAAAGAAAGGAAGACTTCTTTCTTTTCTCCTCTCTTCTTTGGAATAAAGTTTTTGTTGTTCACTCATGTCTGACTCTTCACATGATGCCATTTGGAGTTTTCTTAACAAAGATACTAGAGTGGTTTGCCATGTCCTTTTCCAGCTCATTTTACAGATGAAGAAACTGAGGCAAACAGGGTCACACTGCTAGTAAATGTCTGAGGCCAGATTTGAACTCAGGAAGATGAGGGCCAGCATGCTATCCACTATACCACTTAGCTGTCTGAGTCAAGTTTGCTTTGACTCTTTTCTAAGTAAGTTCTCTCATTTGTCATACCTCTCCCCACTGGGTACAACTTCATATTGCCTGATTTCCAGTCACTTCTGGCACCAAGAAAACTTGCTCTGATTATTTATTGACAGAATTTAGATCCAGAACAGAGCATACATAGTCAACTTCATAATAAAATGTTCTACATATATAAATAACTCCATAAATGTCTTGTGTCCAGAGAAGACAGAAGAAGGAATATAATTCATATATATTTGGGGAGGAGGACTATTTATCACATAGTCAATCAGAAACTATGCCTAGGCTCCCTCGCATCAATACTAGATCATTTAGGCCAACAGTCACAAAGTGTGGTCCATGGACCCCTCACAGAGCCCCAAGACCCTTTTAGGGGAGTTGCAAGATCATAACTATTTTCATAATAATACTATGATGTTATAATTTCTAATACAGTAAATATTGATAAATATAATCCACATAAACATAAACTCTTTGGAAAGGGGGGAGTGAAAAGTGGTCCTATGGCCCAAAAGTTTGAGAATCAATGATCTAGTCCCACCCTTTCATTTATAGAGGATGAAACTAAACGACTTACTGAAGGTCACACAGGGAGTCTGTGACAGTATCTGAGTCAGAACTCAGCTCTTCTGACTCTCAGGCCAGTAATATGTCCAAATTAGCTCTAGGGACAGGGCAAAATGCTTTCTCTTGTTGCGTAGAAATGAAACATCTTTAGTCATGTACAAACTCCTTTGTAAGACATTTAAGGTCCTTTACATTCTGACTCTAAGATACCTTACCAGGCATCTCAAATTCTCTCTCCAGATATTCTCCACTCCAGACAAAATGAACTGTTCTTTATTCCTCTATTCTAAGTGAATCCTTGCGCTCTCGCAGCTCTATACCTTTGTTGATTCTGCTCTCCAAGTCTAGAATGGCTCCCTTATCCTCTCTCTGTTTTATTCCTACTAGTGATTTTCAAAAATGTATGCATTTAAATAATTTATTTTTATGTTAATTTATTGTCTGTCTGTTCCTTTTCCCTCTCCTCCCCAGTGAACCATTAAAAAAACAAAACTCTCCAAATAAAAATACATAGTCTAGCAAAAGCAAATTCTCACATCGGCCATGTTCATCACCTCTCTGGCTGGAGATAAAATGAGCTACATTATCAGTTTTCCAGCATCACCTACCCAGGTTTCAGAGCTAAACTCAAAAGTCATGTCATCAAGGGAACTTCTATGATTTCCCCGTCATCACAGAGTTTTCTCAGGTCTCACATTGCACTTAATTTTGTATCTCTCAAATGTATTATAAATGTATTTCGTAAATTATTTTAAGAGCCAGAATGAAGTAGTGGCTAGAGAGCTGGCCTCAGAGTCAGAAGACCCTTGAACCTTGAAGAAGTTCTAGTACTACCTCTGACTCACGTTGGCTTTGAGACCCTAGACAAGTTACTTAACTAAATTCATACCCCAGGCAACTGTCTAACATTGTAAGTAACCAGATAGGGGCAAATCTGCCTAGGTATAGGGAGTTCTCCCCAGGAATTCCCAGTACCAATTAATTCACAGATCAATTTCTCCTCCATCCCACAAACGTACAAGACTAGGAACACCCTAAGAGCAGGGAGATTGCCTTATTTAAACGCTGTGTCTTTCCCACCACCTAGCACCATGCTCTGCACACATTAGACACCCAATAAACTCATTGAATGAATTGCTTCCTGTTGTATAATATATAGCATCTTAAAGTAACTATGACTTTAAGTAGGCCCAAATATTATGATCAGGCACGTTACAATGTAATAAAAACTTTGCCAGAGAGAGACAGCTGACCTTGGGCTCAGCAGCGTCCAGATACAGTACATCATTTTAATGAAAATCTCCAGTTAGAGGAACTGTCTGTTTTAGGCTGAAATTTTAATCAAAAGCAGGCACAGCCGGTGCAGTTAATAAAACTTCCTGTGTGCTGTTGGCTTTAAATGGAGCTTCTCTGTTCTGTACATCATCTAGACAGTTCTAAGCACAGGGGCCTATCTCAGGGGGGAAGATGCTGCTGAGGGAGGACCCAGGAGTCCAGCTGAGGAAATTCAACTTCTTACCAGCTGCAAGAAAAACTCCCAGCCTCTCACTGAGTTTTCCAGCCTGGTTTATGTACAGGGGAAACAGTTCTCTATATTATCATCCCCTGCGTGAGGGGACACTGGAAAGGTGGGCAAAGAATCTTGCCTTTTTTGAAGGACAGAAGCTCTATCTTTTCCCAGACTAATGGAGGAATCAGTGCTAATTCAGAGAGAGCCCCTGCCCTGCCCCAGTTCCATGTGTTTGTGTGTGTGTGTGTGTGTGTGTGTGAGAATCTGTGTCTGTGTATCTGTGTCTGTGTGTTTCAGAAGTAAGCTATGATCAAATGACTCCTATGCAAATAAATAGATAGATAAACAGATACATAGGTAGATAGACAGACAGACAGATAGATGGATGGACAGATGGACAGATGATAGATAGATAGACAGACAGACATAGATAGAAGGATGAATGGACAGACAGACAGACAGATACATAGGTAGACAGACAGACAGATAGATGGATAAATAGACAGACAGACAGATAGACAGATAGATAGACGGATACATAGGTAGATAGACAGATGGACGGACAGACGGACAGATGATAGATAGATAGATAGATAGATAGATAGATAGATAGATAGATAGATAGATAGATAGATAACAATGAACAGACCTAGTCAGATAGGCAGCTTGATGTAGCCCTAATTGTTGTGGTTGTTACAGAGTTGTTTCAGTCGTGTCTGACTCTTCATCACCCCATTTAGGGTTTTCTTGGCAAAAGTACTGGAATGGCTTTCCACTTCCTCCTTCAGCTCATTTGACAGATAAGGAAAACAACGCAAACAGGGTTAAGTGACTCGTCCAGGGTCACACAGCTAGTAAGTGTCTGAGGCCAGATTTGAACTCAGGAAGATGAATCTTCCTGACTCCAGACCCAGCATCTATCTACTTTGCCACCTGGCTGCCCTACTACACATAATAAAACATAAAAAGAAAAGGAAAACATGATGTTTTGTTTCTGAGGGAACACTATAGAGCATCTAAATGCAGGGACATACCATCTCCCCAAACTGGACCCATTTTTCAAGGCCCAACTCAAGTCTCAGCGCTCCATGAACCTAAACATTTTTCCTGACTTTCTAGCCTACAGGGATCCAATTCCTCTCTCTGAATTCCTCTTTCTTAGCTTGGTGCAGTGGGATAAATGTTTAATTTGGAATCAGGGGATCTGGGTTCAAATCTAGGTCTGTTACTGATCAACTATGTGATCCTGGGCAAGTCATGTTATCTCCCTGAGCCTCAGTTTCCTCAACTGTAAAATAAGGACATCAGTCTAAATGACTGCTGAAGTCCCTTTCTTCTCTAGCTTTACTATGCTGCTATGAGATGAGGGTATTAAGCTGAACCAGACATGACTATACCCTTCTTAGCCTCTTCCACTCCTCTCCCCCCTACCCCCACCCAGCCTGCCTAGTTAAGACCCTGGGTCTGAGCAGCCAAAGGAATTCCCAGCCTATGCCAATAATTTTGCTCATTCCCAGTTTGTTTGTTCTTGTTTTGGTTGGTTTCTTTCTCTGTCTGTTTTAAATGCATTTCCTTGCCTTTCTGGCCTCCCAGAGCTCACCAGGCTAATTTAATCCATTCTCCATAATTGTCAGCCGACTCTCATTTAGACCCGTTGTCATTTCTATTAAAAAAAACAACAACAAAAAATCCAAACCACCTCCACCCCCTCCCAGGGTCAAGGGCTGAACGGGAGAAGTTCATTAGTCTTTATGGCCCTGGTGATATTTCATTCCCTGCCATGTGGATCTGGCCCTTGGACGCCAACGCTTCTTGGGGCTGCACGGCTGGCTGCCGAGCTTGATTGTATTGATTGCATCTGTAATGAGATGATATGCTCTCTCGAGTGGCTGTTGTAAATACCTTGGCTACTGACTACGAAGGGGGAAGATTTCTGTTAAGAAACAGAAACCACCTGAGATTTCAGACAACACCATGGCTTTCCGAGAGGGGAGTCACTACAAGCATCACCCCTTCCCTACATAGCTCCCCACTCCAACTCCTTACCCCAGCCCCTGCCAGATGTGAACACCACTTATCCTTTGTGCCAGCAGGTGGCATGGGGCTTGTCCTGCTTCTACCCTCAATTAGTATCTCACTTCCATCAGGGTTTCCTTTGGTAACTCAGTTTCCTACCATCCAGCTTAGGCTTGGGGAAGATGTAGCCTTTTGCTTTTCTCCCTCTCTTGAAAACATCATTCTCCTTGCTAGGTGTTTTGGATTTGCTACAAAGTCCTCCACTGAAGTCTTCTGACACCTCGTCAATCAACAACCATGTATAAAGCACCTACTATGTGTTAGACAATGAGACTATGAAGAAAAAAAAAGAAACAGCCCCTTTTGTCAAGGAACTTAATATTCTATCAGGAGAAAGATATGTGCATATATGTATGATGTATGTATACATATGTGTGTATGTGTGCATATAGAGAGAGTGAGAGGAGGGAGGGAGAGGGGGAAGGAGGGAGAGAGAGAACTAATATTTATATGGTGCTTATTATATGCTAGGCATTGTTCTAAGCACTATACACACATGAGATACATACATACATATCACAAAATCAGGACTATTTATTTGACTAGAAAAGCTAAATCAAAACACTTCTTTTCATAAAACTGCAAGGTAAATGAATATAAAATTCTGTTATCTCAACCCTAATATCACCTAAATATCATTAGTTTAATGAGACGTCTATTTTGACCTAATAAATTTGATAGGAACATCATGAACATGCTCTCTAATGTTGCATATTAAGTCACTATTAACATTCTGATGGTAGAGACAGTACAATTGTGATTATGTCCCCCATCAAATTACCTTCACATATATCTGTTATCCAATTGTAGAGTCATTTAGATTCCCTAATGTCTTAAATGCTTTTTATGCCCTGATACAAAGTCATGTCAAGGCTTTCACAATCAAATTTTGAAAGGTTATATTTTTGAAATGTTTTTATAATATAGAAAACTTTAAATTTTCAAACCAAAAGAAATATTGGTACATGATAAATGTTGCCTCTCCTGTTAAAATGTAGACTTCTTGGGATTTTTTCATTTTTGTGTTTTTATCATCAATGCCCAGTACAGTAGGGCCTGGTACTTAGTAGGCCCTTAATATTTGTTGTTGATTGCTAAGTTCAGTTCAAAAGCATCATTAAAGGAACTAGAACATTTTTCTCACCTAAGTGTTGCTACTTTGTACCCTAAAACTCTGAAGATAATATTTTTAAAGCACCTGGTATAGTGCCTGCCACTGTAGTAGGCACTTAATAAATCCTTCTTCTCTGCCTTGCCCTCTTCCTCCCCCTTCCTCCCTTTTGCTCCATTTAACATTCTTTTATAATCAGAAAGCAAACATACACATTAAATATGGGAAAACAGAATTTGAATGGATGGGAATAAATAATTAAAGATGAATGAAAAGAAATCAAGAGATTCATCAGCTAGTGGCTTCTAAAAGAACTGAAAACTGACAGGGCATGCCCCAGCATTATAAAGAAGTATCCCTCTTGGGACAGCTAGGTGGCGCAGTGAATAGAGCACTGGCCCTGGAGTCAGGAGGACCTGAGTTCAAATCCAGCCTCAAACACTTAACACAAAAACTAGTTGTGTGACCTTGGGCAAGTCACTTAGCCCCAATTGCCCTTCCCTCCTCCAAAATGCAAAAAAAAAAAAAAAAAAGAAGAAGAAGAAGAAGTATCCCTCTTACTGGTAGTATTTTTTTAGTTCCAGGTCCTAGCCTTTCCTTTAATAAGATTTTAATAAATGCATGTTGAATGTTTGTTTCTAACTCACAATAGGGAGAGTGGGTAAGAAGGTTCCTTGAGTCCATAAAATGAAAGACAATAAAACTGTTAATATCATCATTGCTGTTTTAATGTTGAAAAGCCTTCACATTCCAGTTCTTAGGGAATCAGTTAACTTATCCATTTTCATGACTACTTCTTAAGCATTAGCAAAATGTAATGGAATTTAAATTATTCCTGCCAAATTTTACAAGATTCAATTTTAAAAAGCACATAATAGTATGTAAAAGGAAAAGCAAGATATGTATAAAAAAATTCTGTTTTGTGACTAATTCTTCTTTTCTTCTCTGTTTTGCATAAGGAAGTGCTTATTATAGTCTATCGTCATTAAATTCAGACTTTAAAAGGCTATATTTAATGATTAGAGGAAAAATAATTTAAAAAATGGAAAGCTGGGAGGCTAGGTGTCGCAATGAATAGAGCACCACCCCTTGAGTCAGGAGGACCTGAGTTCAAATCAAGCCTCAAACACTTAGCACTTACTAGTCCTGTGACCTTGGACAAGTCACTTAACCCCAATTGCCCTGCCTTCCCCCCACCAAAAAAAAAGCCACAAAAAGTTAAGAGCATAAAATAACAGCACAAGGTTGTCTTTGGTACTCTTTAGAAGGTTCAAATCAGACACCAAATCTTTTAAATAAGTAATAGGTATATGCAACTGTTAAAACTAAAACTGGGCAGTATTTGTTTTAGAGTCATGCATGAGAATCACTAATGCTGCAATAATGATAAAGAATTGTTCATTTATTTACTGAAGGTTCCATAGTAAAAATGAAAGTTCTCAACAAGAAGTTTACTCAATAAGTCAATTTGACTCAAAAGGTCAATTCTGTTAAGAATAGAGACAAATCAAACTTGATATTCATTATATTTTCATGAGAAAAATTATCTTTAAAAAAAAGAGTTGTCTAAAAGTGCCTTAAATTTCTTCTGTACCAGTTCCACAAAGAAAGGCAAGATCCTAAAATGAACAAGCCTCTCATAAGCAGTGTCCTATCTGGAGGGAAGCTAGTAATCTCAATGAAGTGATTTGTAAGCTCACTGATGAACTAGGAACTTATAAAATAAGGGATTGGTTGATGTTAAACAAGTTATTTGCAAGAGGAGATAATAATATGCTACTATTTCCACCTTAGTGAAAAAGTGATGATTTTTCAGGAAGATCTGTGGAAGCACCCAGTGCCCAAGGGATCCATCATCAGGACAAGTAAATAGAGGATCTGGATTGGAGGGCGCAAGTGAATTTCCCACAGTTTAGTTTCATGAGGCTTCAGTAGAGCATGTTTCCTTGTCTGTGACATCTCAAATAGTCAATATTCCATCTTGAATGGAGCTATGAGGTTGCTGGTTGGGATGTCTATCAACACAGTGTCACCAGTTGATGACAGTTTTGGAGAGATTCATTTTCTTGTTGTCAGACATCCCATATTTTTGACTATCCAATTAAATACAGTGAATATCTCAGAGATTGAAAGGAAGACCATTATATGTAGTGTACTGTGGTCTACATTCTCTGTCATCCCTGTGGATGATAGATTTCTCCCATCTTTTCAGAAGACAATTTCTGTTGTACATCTGCCTGTTGTACACATATAATATGGTCCATACTTATTGAAAAGACTGCCTGGACCAATATGTTGGTGGGCTTTGATTTTCTATAATTACTCCCTTTTCACCAAAATGATGACATTTCTCCTTAGTTAAGCCTGGTTGATTTGATGGAAAAGAAAAATTACTACACTTTCTGTTGATGAAGCAGTTATAATTCTCTCCTGGTTCAAAAACAGAAGTTCATTACATCATCAAGGTCTCCAATGTCACATAATAATTAATGGTCCCTTCTGAACTCTCCAACAGAGCTCAAGTTATCAATATCTCCCACACACCAGAGTGAAACAATGCTTTTTTCCCTGTCCCAAGAGCTAGTATGAAAGGTTTTAGAAGACTACAAGCTACCTGAGGGCATAGCTATCAACTGGTTTTACTGATTGTCTGATGTAAATATCCATAGGTGAGAGGCTCCTACCATGAGAGGTTATTGAATAAGAGGATATCTTAGGGACTTTAGGAATATCACTTTGGCAGCTGCATAGAGGATGTGTGTGCCTGGAGTATAGTATAGTAGGTGCTTAATAAATGGGAATTGGGAAAGAGAGAAACTTGAAACAGAGAAAACAATTAGGAGGCTATGTCAACAATGCTGATGAGGGCCTGAGCTAGGGCAGTGTCTGTGTTGAGGAGGTGAACCTCGATTATCCCAAAGCTTTATTAGTGGAGCACCTGTTTATCTGGGTCCTATTAAGGGGGAAAGCATTCATAAATGGGCCCCAAACAGAAATGCTAAAGAGCTGCAAAATTAATTTAGCCAATAGATAGTCTCTTTTCTACTCTACCCCACTCCCCCACCCATAAGCACAGCAGCTCCAGAAAAAAAAAAATCTACTAAGGCCTAGAGTGAATGGGTCTTAATTGACACGTACAAATGAGGCACACACTGACAAAATAATAGATTCTTAAAGAAAATACTGTAAAAAACCATAGGGGTTGAACTTAACATGCAGAATGAAGCAGAAATTTTTGGACACGGCCAATCTGGTCATTTGTTTTGCTTGATTCTGCATATTTGTTACAAAGGATACCTTTTTTTCTTTCTTCCCCAATAGCAAGAGTCCGTGAGATGAAAAGAAAATAAATGCTTGTTAACTGGGGAAAAAATTTAAATAAATAGGATGAAGAAGATTGGCCTGGATGAAATCTAAGGTACATCCAGCTCTGAGTTTAGGATTTTGTTACTCTATGAACTTGAGTGGCAACTCTCTAAGACTACATATGTTACAAAGCAGGTGTCAACATGCACCAGTAGAGGGTATTTCCCCCCTCGGCCATTCCCGACATAGATGAAATCTCAGATCTGGCTTAAAAAACCCTGACAATATGGTGGGAGCTTACAGTAACTGACTTGAACCATAGTTCTGTTTCACAAGGGGGATGGGCACTGTGGTATAGGATAAAAAGACTGTCTCTGGAGACAGAACCAGAGCTCAAATTCTGCTTTTGCTGTTAGTACATATGTGATCTTGGACAAATCACTTAATCTTCTTGGGTCTCAGTTTCCCCATCTCTAAAATGACATTTAGACTAACTTGCCTCTGAAGACCTCTCGTGATCTTTGATTTATGATCCCATGTTGTGAGCATGTACAGGTATTGGCTTGGAGAATTCCGGACTTCTTAAAAAGGTAATTACAGTACTTATTTCTCTAAGAATAGTGAGAGAGTCACAGGAGAAGGAAATGAATGAAGTGTTCCTCTATGCCTGGAATGTACTTCCTCCTCTCCTCTATCCCCTAAAATCCTGAGGTTTCATCAAAGTATATCTGAGATAGAGGGTGGCTAGGTGGTGCAGTGAATAGAGCACCGGCCCTGGAGTCAGGAGGACCTGAGTTCAAATCCGGCCTCAGACACTTAACACTTACCAGCTGTGTGACCTTGGGCAAGTCACTTAACCCCAATTGCCCTGCCTTCCCCCCTCCATAAAGCAAAAACAAACAAAAAACCCCAAAAGTATAGCTGAGATACTGCCTCCTGTATGAAGTCTTTCCTTATATCCTTTGTTAATAATCCTTAATTTTTCTCTCTTTCTTTTTCCTTTTTTTAGGATAAGATCATATATCTAAAGCTCAGAAGTAAACTGAGGAACAGAGAGGTTAAGTTACTGGGCCAGGGTAGTCTAATAAGTATCTCAAGATTTGAACCCAATTCTTTCTAATTCTAAGTCTAATGCCCTATCTATCCATCCTGTGCTCTCTAAATTCCTCACCAACTCTGATATCATATGTACAATAACTCTACACATGTTAAAATTATGTTTACATTTACAATCAATTCTTGTTTTCAGCAGATGTTGCAGGAAACTAAAATGAGCTTTCCTTAGGCCCTCCCCCAGACTCTCTGGCTGAACCCTGACTTTTTATGTATCTAATTCTCAGAGCCAACCCTTCTAGAGGTTATCCAGATCTCGGTTTTGAGCCAACGTGTTTGGTTAGTAAGGCGATAGGTATTCTAGCTCCCTGGAATCTACATGTTCCTGCCTATTCTTGTCAATTCCACACCCACATTCTCTCCACTCACATGACAACCACCCCAGTACAAGGCCTCTCGACTGTACTATGGTAATAACCTGGTCGACCCCCTCCAGTTTCTCCCTTCTCTAATCTATCCTCCACAAACAAAGCTGCCAAAATAATCTTGCTAAGGAACAGGTCTCATCCTGAAACTCTCCTATTAAAAAATCTTCATTGGGCCTCTGTTGTCTCTAGGATTAAAAAAAAAAAACAACAAACCATTCAGTTTGGCATTTAAAGCTTTCCATAATTTAGCTTCAACCAATCTTTCCAAGACATTTCTCATTGAATTCCATCATGTGTTTCATGTTCCAGCCAAACTGGCCTACTAGCTAGTCATTCAGTGTATACAACAATCCATCTTCCACCATGGTGTCTTTGCACAGGCTGTCCCCCCATGCCTAGAATGCACTCCCTTCTTACCTCTGCCTTTCAGGCTCCCTAGCTTCCTCTACGACTTAGTTCCTGTGCCACCTACAGGAATCTTTTCCTAGGCCCCAATTATTAATGCTCTCTCTACCCTCTAATTTCTATGACCATTGTCCCTTACAGACTTAAATTCATGGAAAGTGGCATATTATTTTCAAGTAAATTTGCCCCATATAGCTCAAGCTCCATCCCAACTGTAAAACTGGGGCCTTTTAAAATAGACTCAGGTATGAATGCTAACAGAATCAGCAACACATATTTAATTGGAAAGGAAATAAAAAATAATAATTAGAAACCTCAGGAATCATTCTCCTAAATGAGTGAATTTGCACGACCTTCCTGCCCCAACGCTGTTCCAATCCCAGGTTCCTACATGCAGTGTGTGATGTGGGAGGGGGAACGGGTTCTTGTCAGCCTTGGGCATCCAACATGTAGCCATCAACCATCATTCCACCTCCAGCTGTAGCTCTAGGCAGCTGTCTCTCTAGTTCTTTACAAAATACTGGCAGATCTTGGCAGTTTCCTTAGCTAGGCAGGCTGAATTGCCTCAGATTCTATTTCTTCTTCCTACTCACTCCTTTGCTGGGACAGCAGCCCTTACCACCAGAGGAATTCAAAGTTTCAGGTCCAACTACTCTTAGTACTTGTATCTGCATGGGAAATGTATTTCCTACCTGGACAGATATGTGCTTATGGACCACACTCACAAAAATACAATATGGGCTTCCCCATATCTACTCTCCATTACATAAATACCTGTATATATGGTGCCTCCTCCCCTGCCCTGAATATAATCTCCTTGAGGCTGGGAATTATTTGACTTTTTTTCTTTGTATCCTTACAAGCATCCTTAGTGCTTTAACACAATGTACTAACTACCTATTTAATCTTGGACAAATCAGTTAACCTCCTTGGGCCTCAGTTTCCTTATCTGTAAAATAAGGGGACAGAATTAGATGGTTTCTGAGGCTCCTTCCAGTTCTAGAGCCATCATTCTGTGATAATATATTAAGCCTAAATAAATGCTCATTCATCAAATTGAATTTTATTCTTCATTTGCAACTTCAGTTCAATTCTACAGTTATAGGAAAGGTATTGTTCTAGGTGTTTGTACTACAATGATGGAAAACAACACAGTCCCTGCCCTCAGGGAACTTACAATTAACACAGAAACACAAATAACTATAATACAAGGTATGGTTTGTTTGGTAGGCACAAGGGAGAGATCCAAGCAAAGTTTTCTAGGAAAATTTAAGGAAAGAAGTGGAGTAAGGATCAGAGAAGAAAGGTTTCATGGTAAAGATGAGCTCCTGAGTTGGATTTTAAAGGAAGAGAAGGATTTAAGTTGGTGATGAGAAAGGAGTTTGTTCAAGTTTGGGGGCAGTCTGGTTTGACTAGAATATTGAGTGTATGAAGGGATTGGTGGGATGGGGAAATGGTGGAGCAGGGCATTTTAGCCAGGCCAAGGTTCTCCCATATTCATCCTTCCAGTTTTATTCCCCCTGCTACCACCTTTAGACACTCCCCCTTACCTTTTACCTCCACTATTATTTTGCCTCAACTTCCCCCAGTTCTCTCTACCTCCAGCCTGCCTGGTCCCCACATTTATTAGCTGTGCACATCATTTGAACTTCTCTGAGCCTTGGTTTACTCATTGTAAAATAAGGATATTTCCTTTATTAACCTACTTCACTGGTTTTTGTGGGGCATTTTGATATGGTTAGTTCCCATGCTTGGAACTCTCTTCCCCCTCATCTCTGCCTCCTGGCTTCTCTGGTTTCCCTCAAGTCTCAGTTGAAGTCCCATCTTCTATAAGAAGTCTTTCCCAGTCCTCCTTAAACTTAGTGATTTCCCTCTGAAACTATTCTTTCTCTTTTTTCTTTTTTTGTTAAGAAATGACCCCCAGGCCCAAAGGGATCTGAAATGAAACAAGAGTCCAATACACCAATTAAATTCATTTATTGTCCGAGAAAAGACTTATAGGGGAGAGAAGATCTTACAAGGGAGCAGAGGTGTAGAGAGTTCTTCAGCTGCTCGAAGGGAGAGAGAAAAGGGGTGAGATAATATCGTTTCTAAAAGCTTTCAGAGGAGGAGGGAGGAGTTTAAGGGAGAAGACATCTGTAGATACAATAAGCCAGGGAGTAAGGTGTTTGGAAAGTCCCAGATCTGTAACTGCTGCTATTCAAGGCCGATCTGGCCTTTGCAGCCAAATCTCCAAGTTCACTTAGAGTCTACTTCACAGAAGATCACTGGTATGTCAGACTGCTCTGAGTCTCAGAAATCCTTCCAACTGGCTGATTGTTGTGTAACTCCATGGTCCTGCTCCCCTGTGAAGAAGGGGAGTTCTAGCATATAGTATAGTCATTACAGAGCTCATGTCCAGTTTGTTTGAGGGTTTTTTTTTCTTTTTGGAGGCAATCTAAGTTAAGTGGCTTGCTCAGCATCACACAGCTAGTAATAGTCTGAGCTCAAATTTGAACTCAGGTCCTCCTGACTCTAGGACCAGTGTGCCACCTACCTGCCCCTCTGAGATTACTCTTAATTTATCCTGACCATACCTTGTTTTTATATAGTTGTTTGCATGTTGGCCTCCTCATTAGACTGTGAACTCCTTGAAGCAAAGACTGTTTGGGTTTTTTTTTTTGTATCTTTAGTACTTAGCACAATGCCTGACATATAAATAGGTGCATAATAAATGCTTGTTGACTTAATAAACTTTACAAACCTTAAATCTATATATAAATATTGGGTATTATTATTGTTGTCATTTATTCAATTGTTCTTCCTGTTGTATTGTTACAATCACATCACTCCCTTTCAACAGCTTCCTATTGCCCACCAAGTAAAGGCCACTTCTCAGTCTGGCATTTAAGGTCACCTATAATAGGTTCCTATCCAACCCTGTCTCCTACTGGTCCTTTACATGCTTCCTATGCTTCAACTAAACTGGAATCCTTCCTAAGTATACATTGTACTTTCCCTCCTCTGTGGCTTTGCTCATGCATTTCCCCTTGGCTGGAATGCTTTCCTTGATGTCTCTTTTTTTTTTTAAAGCAATTGGGGTTAAGTAATTTGCTCAAGGTTATACAGTCAGTTATTTCTGGGTGTGGTGCTAAGTATCTGAGGCCAGATTTGGTACCCAGGTCATCCCGACACTGGAGCTGGTGCTCTTACTTGCTGAGCCACCTGGCTGCCCCCTTGATGTCTCTTAAAGTCCAAGTCCTACCCATCCTTCAAGACCCAGTTTAAATGTTTCCACCTCCATGAAGCCTTTCCATGATGCCCAGTCCAAAATAACCTCCCCCTCCTATGGATTCTCAGAGCACCTTACTCATACCTTTTTCATGACATTATTTATTTGTGTATATTATTGTAATCATCTGTGACTATATCCTATCTGCCCCTGAATTAAATTATAAACTCCTTGGGAGCAAAGACTGTGCCTTATTCTTCTGTCCTGTCTATAGCTCCTACCACTGAATAGGCCTCCATAAACACTTGCTAAGTGAATTAACTGAGAAACAGGGACCACCTCAGGAGGCTGCCCCATTGCCTTGGCAGCCTCAGAAGTGAAACTTTTCCAGGTCCCAAAAAAGATCAACCAAAAAGCAAAGCAGACAGCAAGCAGGAATATGTTCAGTCTGACTCAGGAGAATAAAACTAAATGAAATAAAGTCCAATTAGTTTGCTTAAAAATATATTAAACACAAGAGGAAAGCATAACATTGGCCCTGCTGACATTACTGCTGAGTCTGAGAGGGGCCAGGCAATTATATTAAGGGGAAATAGATAAGCTTGCTGGGTTGCCAAATAAAGCAGCAATCACAGAGATAAAAGGGAAGTGTTTCCCCAAACAGAAGATAGAACTGAATCATTTAACAAGTCTTCTTGAAATGTACCCCTACCTGATCTGAAGACAAATAAGGGGGTGATTTTTTTCATAATGGTGTTATCTTCCCAGAACTGGTTCATTTGCTCCCTAGCTAATTTGGAGTGATCTATCTCCTTGAGAGCATTTTCTAAGTCTATAAAGTTCTTCCTTTTCCCCTAAGCCTTTGTGGTTGCAGGTGGTCACTCACATGCATAAAGGATTTGAAGTGGTTCCCTACTCTCTGTCTTGAGGGATATGGAGGAGAGGACAGGATATTAGGGAGAACCAAGCAAAGAGAGGGTGGTATTAATTTTCATTCTGAAGTCACCTTGAGAGCCCTCCAGCTGGTCTATTTTGTTCTCCCAGCAAACAAGATTCTTTCTTGGATTCTCTCTACCTTTAAGGAGTGATTTCTTCCTCTCCCTCCTATTGTGCTCCAGAAGTGAAAGGGGGAGAAAACACTCAGATGTGTTTCAGTCAGTGGATATGGGGTCAGATGTCATCATAAGCAGCCCTCAGTAATCCTTTCTGTTGCAAATTACATTCCCAATTTGTTCCCTCTGCACACAGATAAGATCTTTGAGATCCTATCACCAGAGTATAGGAAGACAAAACTAACTCTCTGTGGTTCAGATCCCATGGGAAGAACCCACAAAGTGTTCCCAAATACACGAGTCAAGGAAAACTAAAGAACCCAATATTACATTTGCTGCTGTTGAGTTGTTTCAATTGTATCTTGGCAAAGATACTGGAATTGTTTGCCATTTCTTGCTCCAGTTCATTTTATAGATGAGAAACTGAGGCAAACATAGTTAAGTGACTTGTCTAGGGTCATGAAGCCAGTTAAGTTTCTGATATTGGATTTGAACTCATCAAGATGAGTCTTCCTGGTTCCAAGTCCCCTGCTCTATCCACTTCATCACCTACCCCTGAGGAATGGAAGGAATGAAGATACCTGCTTTTGTAGTTCAGTTGTTTCAGTTGTGTCTGACTTCATTATCCCATTTGTAGTTTTCTTGGTAAAGATATTGGAGTGGTTTGCCATATCCTCCAGCTCATTTTACAGATGAGAAACTGAGGTAAACAGGGTGGGTCACACAGTTAGGAAGTGTCTGAGGTCAGATTTGAACTCTCAAACTCCAGGCCCACTACTCTATCCACTGCACGACTCACCATGGATATTAAAAAAAAATACTTTATTTAAATAGCTTTTTAGAAAACCCTAGAATTCCTTATTAAAACAGCTTTGCACCATAAATTTAACTATCATCAAGCCCCCTTCTATGGTGGATTTGGTTACAGCCATTCAGGAAGACCATTCATTAAGGATAAGACCACCCATTCCAACAAAATCATGGATCACTGCAGTATAGAAAAGGTGTTTTTTAATAGTAATTTTTCCCAATTACATGTCAACACAATTTTTATCATTCATTTTTATAAGATTTTGAGTTCCAAATTTTCCTCCCTCCTCTCCCCTCCTCTCTCCCCAAAATGGTAGGCAGTTTGATTCAGGTTATCCATGTGCTATCATGTAAAACATATTTCCATATTAGTCACAGTTGTGAAAAGAGAAACATATCAAAAGGAAAAAAACAAACAAAAAAATAAAGTAAGTGAAAAACTATGCTTCGATCTGCATTCAGGGTCCATCAGTTCTTTATTCGGTTGTGGACAGCATTTTCCTTCCTGAGTCCTTTGTACTTGTCTTAGATCATTGTGTTGCTGAGAAGAGCTGAGTCATTCATGGCTGATCATCACACGATGTTACTGATACTGTGTGCAATGTTTAAAAAAGGTGTTTTTGTGTTTGATTTAATTCCCTTTCCCTACCTACCAAACTCTCCCAGAGAGATCTGATACCTTGTTTATATCACAGATTATAATTGTCTTATTTATCTTTCAATCTCCTCTAGCACCTGGCACATAGTAAGTCCTCCAATGTGTTTTGAATGAATGAACAAATAGCATTGGATGGGTGTAGAGAAACAGAGGGCATTCTAGACAAGGGTTTGGTATGACCAAAGACCCATAAATATAAATGCATAAGGCATTCAGATTTTCATTGAAATGTACCATTCATGTAGGGGAGCAGTAGGAGATGAGGTTGAAAAAAATGGGACCAGACTTTGGAAGACCTCGAATGACATTGTAGACTTTACTAGGTGACATGATTGAAAAACAGGATTTGCTTGTTTTGCTATAAATAAGTTTGGATGGTCTGGAATAGAAAGATTGTATTGGGAATATCAGTTAGGTGGCCCTAGTAATGGTCTGGAATTCAGGAGTGAGGAACCCGTGGCCTTGAGGCCACACATGACCATGTAGGTCCTAGAGTGCAGTCCTTTCACTGCATTTGAATCCAAGTTTTACAGAACAAATCCTTTTATGAAGGGGATTTGTTTTGTGAAGTTTGGACTTAGTCAAAGGGCTGCACTTGAGGACCTAGAGGGCCACATGTGACCTTGAGGCTGCAGGTTCCCCACCCCTGGTCTAGATAATTGAAGGTGAAAATCTGAATGCAGGTGGCATTTGTCAGGATGCCCCAAAGTGCCGCAATAAACTTTAAATGGATTCTCTGCCTAAATATGTAATGAGTAATAATAAAAGGAGCATTTACAAAGTGCTTATAAATATTATCTTATTTTGTTCTCACAATAACCCTGAGAGATAGATGTTACTGTTATTACCATTTTACAAATAAAGAGACTGAGGCAGTAGAGGTTAAATGATTTAGTTGGTCAGGGTTCCATAGCTAGTAAGTGTTTGAGGCAAGATTTGAACTCAGGATTTTCTAACTTCAGGTGCAACAGTCTCTCTACTGTGCTACACCTTGCTGTCTCTTTGCTTTATTCAACTCTGTTCATTACAAGGATTTTGGTCTTCTTTTCTTTTTCAATGGTATGGGGAGATAGAAGAAAAAGAAAGTCGATTTTTATTCATTAAAAATTAAATTAAGTTTCAAAAATAAGGAAGCTTACATCATTAAAAATTAGACAGGAATAGAAAGAAATGCATTATAAAATTATGGCTAGAGGCAGAATTCTTAACCAAACAAAAGATAGAAGTGATCATAAAATACAAAATAAATCATTACAGTTACATAACCTTAAACAGGTTTTACATGAATAAAATCAATGCTGCTATAATAAGAAGAGAAATCAATAAGTGAGGAAAAATGCAAAATGAATATTTCTGATAAAGGTCTGATATTCAAGATATATACCATGAAAAAGTTGCTAATAGATAAATGAAGTATGTGAACATGTAAGCTGTCAGTAACCATGCTAAAGAAGGTTCCAATTAACTAAAAACAAGAAAAATGCACATTTAAAACAACTCTGAGACTTCAATTTATACTCAACAAATTGGCAAAGATGACAAATGATGAGAATGTTAAATGTTGGGGGGCTGTGAGAAGGCAGGCACATTAGTGCACTATTAGCAGAGCTGTGATTTTATCTCAATATTCTGGAAAATAATTTGGGATTATACTAGAAAATTCTCTAAAATGTATATCTTTTGATCACATGAGATAATATATAATTCTTGGAAAACCTTAAAGCATATGATACAAATGTGATCTATTGTTTTTATTATTATTTCTGTTACTAGGTAAATACCCCCAAGAAGACGAAACACAGAGAAAAAAGTTCCAAAACACTAATAATATTTATAACGATACTCTTTGTATGATTTGTAAAGAACTGGAAAGAAAGTGGATGTTCATCAATTGAAAAAGAGTTGAATAAATCATGGTATATTGGGACAAGTAGGTGGTAAAGTAGATAGAGTCTGTGCCTGGAGTCAAGAAGACTCATCTTCCTGAGTTCAAATCCAACTTCAGACACTTACTAGCTGTGTGATCACAAGCCACTTTAACCCTGTTTGCCTCAGATTCCTCATCTGTAAATGATCTTAAAAAGGAAATGGCAAACCATTGCAGTATCTTTGCCAAGAAAACCCCAAATGGGGTCACAAAAGAGTCGTTCACAACTGAACAACAATAATCATATAAAAGAATTTTCTTACTATGGACATGATGACTATGAAGAATTCAGAGAACCTAGGATGACAAATGTACTGGTATAGAGTGAAGTAAGCAGAACTAAGAGAGTAATTTACCCAGTGACCACAATTCTGTACATGTAAACCACACTGAAAGACGAATGAAGTAATCATCATGATTTCAGAGCATTAATGACTCTGTCTCTCAACATTGAGGTGGTAGAACACAGGTGTGGAATGAATCAGATGTGACCAATGTTTACTACTTTACTACTTTTTAATTACAATTTCTTTGGGGGTTGGGGTGGTTTTGAGATGGTTTGGGAGATGGGATAAGGAAGAGGTCTTGGGTAGAGATAGATGTAAAAAAAAGAGCATCAATAAAACTTTTTTTAAAGGAAAAGATGAAATGAAAGGTATGAAGGAAGAAAGAATGGGCAAAACCTAATGATAAATTGCAAGAAGATGACTATGATTTTGTATCTAAGTGGTTGACAGTGTGGGTTAGTTAGAAAAGCATTAGATTACAATCATTCATTGTCAGTGGTTTAGTACTTTGAGTTAGTACAGCCATTTTGGAAAGCAATGTATATTTATTCAAATAAAATTACTAAAAATGTCAATACTCTTTGAACCAGAGATTCCAGCACTAGGAATATACTCCAACGAGGTCATTGATAAAAAGAAAATACCCATAGACACCAAAACATTTAAAGAAGTACTTCTTGCAGAAGCAAAGAGCCAGAAACAAACTAGATGCCTATAGATTGGGAAATAGCTAAATAAATTGTGGTACATGAATGTACCACGTGTGTTTGTGCTGAAAGAAAGTTCTAGGATGAATCATGATAATGAGATTAACAATGAATGTAATAAAACATTTCACTCATTGTTAAGATATGATGAATATAGAGAAGTATAGAAAGACAGATGAATTGATGAAAAGTAAACTAAGCTGAGCCAAAGACAATATATGTGGGGGGGGGGGGGTTGAGAAAAATAAAACATCTATGACTACGACAATGTAAATGGAAAGAACAATAATCACAAAGCCATCAACTGTGAATGTTGCGAAATTACAAAGGTTAAGCTTGGCTGCAGAGAAGAGATATGAGAAATACTTCCTCCCACTCCTTTGCAGAAGAGAGAACATGTATGGAGGAGGAGATGGGGAGGGAAAGGGAGATATTATATATATTTTTAGGGTTTTTTTCACAGTGCATTAATTGATTTTTATTGATTTCTTTCTCTGTCTCTGTCTGTCTCTCTCTTAAAAAAGCTCTTTGTTACATGGGATAGCTCTCCAGGAGAGAAGGAAAGGGAAAATTTAAGTGATATAAAAGCAAATTATATCAATGAAATTTATATTAAAAAGAAAAAGTACTGAATTTAGAGTCAGGACTTGAACCCCAATCCCTGCTCTGCCAATTGTGTGATCTTGGATAGATCACCTCAACAAGTCTCTTAACTTCTATTTCTCAGTTTTATCAACCATAAAATGGGGATAATAACAGTACAATCAAGGTTGTTGTGAGAATCAAATGAGTTAATATTTGTTATGTACTTAGCATAGTGCCTGGAAAAAAGTAGATAATATATAAATGCTAGTTATTATTATTATTATTACTATAAGAAATACTAAAACACAAAGCAGGTTTCCTTATCTGTAAAATGGGGACCAAAATGTCATACAGTGGGAAGAGCATTGACTTTGGAATCAGAAGACCTAGGTTGGCTCTGCTACTTATTTCCTATGTGATTTTGGACAAGTCTACTTCCTGGACCTCATTTAAAGAAGCTTTAATCTCCTAAAATAGAAAATGAAGAAGCTGGATTAGGTGACCTCAATGGCTCCTTCTGGTGTTAAATTACTTAATCATATCATACCAATTAACAGAAAAAAAAAACAGGAATAAGCTAGGGAAGTCAATAGTGAATTCATTTTGACATGTTGATTTTGAGGTATCAGTATGAAGATGTTCAGCAGGCAGTTAGAAGGAAGGAAACAAGCAATTTATTAAACACCGACTATGTTCCAGACACTTTGCAAATAGCTTTTTGAGCCTCACAACCACCTTAGAAGGTAGGTGCTATTATTATCCTCATTTTATAGCTGAGGACACTGAGGCAGACAGGGCTTAAATGCCCTAGGGTCATAAACTTAGGTCATAGACCTAGTAAGTATCCGAGGCTTGGTTTGAACTCAAGTCTTTCCTAACTCCAAGTCCAGAACTCTATCCCAACCAGAGTTCAGGAGAAAGATATGGAGCTGGAGACATCAATTTAGAACTATCTAATTTCAGATTATAATCAAAGCCTTGTGAGTAGATGGAATCTCATTCATTCATTCAATAGACATTTTATTAAGCACCTGTGATGTGTCAGGAATTATGATTGGTGCTAGAGATAAAAAGACTAAATCAAATCACCCCTGATTTAGAGGAATTTTCATTCTATTGGGGGAAACTATGTGCAGTGATATGTTAAACCATAAATAAATAAAAGTAATTTGCCTAAGGGTATCAATAGGACTAGTATGAAGTTGGTAATTGGGCATAGTTTTGAAGGGAGACAGTATATTTCAAACCTGTAGAAAGGAACTGACCTTCTGGATCTAATTGAAGCTCCTTTAATGACTTGGCTAGTTTCTTGCCTGGCACATAGTAGGCTCTTAATTAATATTTATTGATTAATTTGATGGATGTAGATAGGAGGTGGAATGTCATGTATGGAGAACATAAATTAGACCAATTTGGCTGCACAAAGAGTAGGTAAGGGAAATAATGTTCAAAAATTCTGAAAAGGTAAGCCTAGAGATATATTGTAACAATCTATAAATGTACTTGATCCTGGAGGAAATAGGGAGCCATTGAAGTTTCTTGAGCAAAATCATGGTCATTCCTGTGCTTGGCATTCCTTGGCATCTGAACTAAGAATGGATTGGAGAAGGGAAAAGAATGTAGAGAGGGAGATACCTGGAAAAATTAAAGTACAGTCTTGCTGCTAGTTAGCATTAAAGAACGTCTTGTTGTGTGTTTGTTCTTTGCTGAGCCCAAAGGGCTATGATATTTCTCCAATTCCCTTTCTGTAAGGGGTCCCTCTCTGTTCTGGACCCAGGCACTTGGACTGGGTTCAGTGCCTAGGAACCTGACCTCTAATAAGAGAGAGGCCAAGCTCCATTTTTTAATGCTCTTTGACTTGTTAAACCTCTGCTCTGGAGTTAAAGACAAATAACTTAAAGCTTAAGTTTGAAGCTCCTGTCTAAGTCTCCCTAAAACAAGGAGGAAGAAAGATACTACACAAAGTGGATGAATGAGGTAGAGGACTGCTATTTATTTCCTACACACAAAGGAAGGCATGTAAGTGGCACAGTAGATAGAGTCAGGCCCAAAGTTCAAATCTAGCCTCTAGCTGTGTGACCTGGGCAAGTCTCAACTTCTATTTCTCAGTTTTCTCAACCATAAAATGGGGATAATAATAGTACCTACCTCCCATGGCTGTTATGAGAATCAAATGAGTTAATATTTGTTATGTATTTAGCATAGTACCTGGAACAAAGTAGATAATATATAAGTGCTAGCTATAAGAAACACTAAAACACAAAAGACTTCTGTAATTTTAAAATGACAGACTTAAAACATGATTCAGTAGCTTAATTTATAACTATTATAATAATCTCTCCCAAGAAGCTGACAATTAAACCTCATCATAGCATAAAGCAATTTGTGGGATCACTGAGTAGAAGAAATGTTCACAATTAACCTCAGTTCCTCACTGTCCAACCAACTTTTGGTTGGTGATCATCTCCAATGAAAAAACTCCCCTTGCTGCCAAGCAACTGGGTCCAATGGATCTTTGGACCCCTTGAACCTACAAAGTTACCTGGGTCACATGGCCATCTCAAGGCTGATTGGCTACCTACTAAGGAAAGGAGACACAAAGTGGAAAAGATAGCCAGGGGCCCAGGGCTACATCTACCTAGTGTAATCCTCATTCTCTAGCTGCTATGTGACAGTGATAATGCCCTTCACTGAATTTCATGGAGTTAACATGATGCCAACTGGAGATTCAAAGGAAGAGAGAGTCAGCCAAAAACTGTCTTTCCTTTTAACTGACACAGCACCCTATCCTTCTAGTCCACTCCCTTGCTGTCATAGGACAGAAGAAGACCAAAGAAATACTCCAGGTTTTCTGAGGCATACCAAAATAGACAAGTCCTTTCATCGTTGGGCTACCACATGATTGAAAGAAGCCAGGTAGTTATTCCCCCAAAGACCCAAGAACTGAGTCACCATACCTCTAGAGTACCCAAAAGTTTCCAGAAGAGCTCTGGGTACAGACTTTAAGCTGTTTGAATAAAGTGTGTTTTTTTGTAATACAGAGAACAATTCAGTCTCCCATAAAACCCTACAAATAGGAAGTATTATTGCTATTAATTATATCCTAGGACAAAGGAAGCATTTCAGGGAGATAGGAGTGGGAAGGTGTGTTGGGAGGAGGAGCCATAGTCCAGTTGAGAGAATTTGCAGGGATAGGGAAGGTGAGGCAGGTTTGCCAAAAAATCTATATAGGGCAAGAAGGATTGGGAGAAAAGGGGAAAAAAGCCCTGACACTGGGAGAGCTATCCTGGTAGGAATGTCTTTCTCATTGTCCTCATCCCAATCAGGTTTTTCCTGATAGAAAGAGAACTCAAATAGTTTGAGGGTCAACAGACCTGGGTTTGAATCTTGCCACATCATCACTCTGTGATGATTGAAGATCACAATTTATCTTGGAGAAATTGCTTCCCCTCTCTAGACCTCAGTTTCCTCCTCTGTGAAACCTCAGTTATTTCTAAGGTCCTTTGCAGTTCTAAATCTATGATGCTATGATCCTTTTTCCCTTTCTTCTCCTGACCTGACAATGAGACAATAGGCAAGTCCACTTCTCCTTTGTCACAAGGAACTGGTACATGAACAAATTACATCTGATGTTATTTCCCCTTGTGGAAGAGACTGAGGAACCGGCTTCTGATGACGGGGAAATGAAATACCTTTGCTTCATATGTAGATGTTCTGTAGCTAGTCTGGTCTGCTAATTCCATGGTTAGAGGCCTTGGGATTGTCTGTGTACCTAGAGTTGGTGTCACTTCTTTTTTTTAATTTATGATCAGAGATTTATTATTATATCTGTTGAATTTTCAAAAAATAATTTTTGGGGTGGCTAGGTGGTGCAGTGAATAGAGCACTGGCCCTGGAATCAGGAGGACCTGAGTTCAAATCTGGCCTCAGACACTTGACACAAAACTAGCTATGTGACCTTAGGCAAGTCACTTAACCCCAATTGCCCTACCTTCCCCCCTCCAAAAAGCAAAAAGAAAAATAAAAAAAATAATTTTGAACTTAAATATAAAAGATAAAAAACCATGTACACAGCACAACATAAAGAGGATTCAATATAAAACCATAAATTTCTATTTCACACCATATACATTTTTTATAACTATGCAATAAATACTACACATCGTTTTCAGCTGTTGGCACTTTCAAAAGGCACTTAGTCAATCTTGGGGTTAAGTGACTTGCCCAGGGTAACACATCTGAGGCCAGATTTGAATTCAGGTCCTCTTGACTCCAGGAGCAATGCTCTATCCACTGTACCACTTAGCTGTGTGTTCAGGGAGGCCTGGTACCTCTGGTGTGATGATTGCCGAGCCCTTTCCAGGACTACTTTTCACCTGTGCTGTCCACCTGTTCCACCCAACTCTCACCTGTAGCTCCAAGAAGCTACACACCCAGTAAACCTTTTCTGCACATGAGCTAAACCAGGTTGAGCATAAACCAAGGCATCTCAAACCCATTGGTGAGTTAGGGGGGTGTTTACCCCAAGCATGTGAAGACTTCCCCTGGTGGATGAGAACAATTTGTTCCAATGGCCATGAAGGCGGCTGAAGCAGGTGCTATAGAGTGCTTAGAGCTTAGTCAAACATTCAAGATGCCAAGGTCATCTGATTCATCCTGAGCCATCACCAATCATCTTGAGTCTGTCCTGCCACTGGACTGTGTGACTCTGGAGGAGAGAGTGAGGCCAAAAACTTCATGCAACTCTGCCTCTCTTAAATCCAATTTAAGCACGAATCAAAAGGCTCACGTTGGTCTGATCAGTCACAGTCAGACATGTTATAACTGGACTCTAGCAGAGGTCACTTTGATCCTCTTTGAGAATGAGGGATGACAACCAATCAGTCAACCTAAGCCTTTCTGGCTCTTCTCCTATACAGGCTGTCTCCTGGTGTATCTCTTTGATTCCATTGATGGAGTCTGGGTGGAGACAATGCTCTAAGGGAAGGCACCCTGGACTTTCCCTCAGCTTGTAAGCTCCTTGAGTGCAGGGAATATCTTTTGCCTTTCTTTGTGTCCCCAGTGATTAGTACAGAGCTTGGTACATGATAGGAACTTAATAAATGTTTCCTTACTGACTTCTCTCCTCCAACATGGTCCTATAAAACACCTATCAGGGATGGAGAAACTTTGGCTTCGGGGCTTTCTCGGTCCTTGGATGCAGCCTTTTGACTGAGTCCACATTTTATGGAACAAATCCTTTTATGAAGGGGATTTGTTCTGTGAAGTCTGGATTCAGTCAAAGGGCCACCCTTGAGGACTTAGGAGGCCACATGCAGCCTTAAGGGTGCAGGCTCTCCAGCCCTGACAGATCCTTTAATTTAGCATTTGTTCTTTAATTTAGACAGAGGAATTGGATGCTTCCTTTACAGGACTTGGTTTCCTCAACTGTTAAATGGGAGTCAGAGGGTCACTAAGGTCCCTTCCAGCTCTGACCTCCTATATCGTGGAGTCAATAGGACTAATCCTGATGTTTTTGTTCTCATGAGCTAGGCACACCAGAGAGGGTGTTACAGATTTGGTTCTCTGTGAGTAGCAAAGAAATTCTGATTTTTCTCCTCCATCCTAGCACCTTCCAATAGATAAGGGTAGATAATTAGAAGGAAACTTCCCCATTTTGGGACACTTTGCCCAATTTTAACCAAGGAAATTAGACTTTCTTTTTATAAGATCTAACCACACGAGGGCAGCAATGACTTGTGTAAAAGGTAAGCAGCTGCAAACAAGATTTTGGGCTGTAGAACAGAGCTGGATGGTGGGATTGACTAAAATTATAGGCTAAGATGTGCATTTGATTGTTGTCATTCAGTCTTTCCAGTCATGTCCAACTCTTTGTGGCCCCATTTGGGGTTCTCTTGGGAAAGATACTGGAATGGTTTGTCATTTCCTTCTCCAGCTCATTTTACTGATGAGGAAACTGAGGCCAAAAGGAGGAGTGATTTGCCCAGGTAAGTGTCTGAGGCCAGATTTGAATTTAGGAAGATGTCTTCTTGACTCCAGTCCCAGTGCTCTATACACTGTCACCTAGTTGCCCTTACAATTGGAAGGGACCTTCAAGTTCAGCTTGTCCAATCTTCTCATTTTATAGATGAGGAAACTAAGACCCACGGAGGGCAAAGGACTTGCCCAGTGTCACACGAAGTAGTAAGAATCAGAGGTGGGGGGTGGCTAGGTTAGCTCAGTGAGTAAAGCGCCGGCCCTGGATTCGGGAGAACCCAGGTTCCGTTCCAGCCTCAGACACTTAACACTCACACACAAAAACTAGCCATGTAACCTTGGGCAAGTGACTTAACCCTACTGCCCTCCAAAAAGAAAAAAAAAAAGAATCGGAGGTGGAATTGAAACCTAAGCACTCTTGACTCCAAATCCAGCATGCTTATCACTATAGCACAACGACTGGAGGAAGATGTAACACCCCTCATCCCCACCCCATAATCACTTCTTCCAATTCCCGCTCCCATTGGCTGCTTAGAATCCCCAGAAGGAGATAACTTATACTCCTATCAGAGTCCTAGAATAATCTCCACTGACCATCCACCAGATTTAACTAGAATTTCAAAAGGATATTTACTAAGTGGGTTTAGTAAGGACAGTTGTTACAGAAATAAACTCTTCCCACCCCCTTAGCACACATTTGGTCCCTGGGGCTCAACCTTGTAGTAAAATGAAAGTCAGGCATACATACTGAGAATTTGTGTGTCAAAGGGGGGGAACACCCAGCTGTTAATGGAAATTCTTTTTGCTCTTTGTAGAGACTTCATGAAGTTCTTAGGTGTAGTTCTGTTGAGTTCCCAAGATCCACAACTTTCTGGAGTTCACAGCCTGTGCTTTTTTTTTCTCTGATGGGCAGCTAGGTGGCTCAGTGTATAGAACAAGAGGTCTGGAGCCAGAAGACTTGAGTTCAAATGTGACCTCAGAGATTTACTGTGTGATCCTGGGCAAATCACTTCACTCTGTTTGCTTTAGTTTCCTCATCTGTAAAATGAGCTGAAGAAGAAATGACACACCACTCCAGGATCTTTGCCAAGAAAACCCCAAATGGGGTCATGAAAAGTCAGATATAAAAGGACTGAACAACAACTTTTCTCTGACACCAGGGGTCTCACTCCCAGAAGCCAAAAATACACTTCAATAACCATTTCCACACTCCTCTGTAGGCTCTTCCAGTTCTTGGGTCATTTAGATGTAGCCATCATTACTCCAGCAATGATATTTACATGTTATAAAAAGAAAGTCTAATTTCCTTGGTTAGAATCATTGGTGTGATCTCTGATAGATCTCTGGAACTCACATAGTCACCTGCGAGCAGGGGTGTGCGGGGTCAGTTAGGACCTACTAGGGAGAGCCAATTGTTAAATTTTCAGTTAAAGCATTTCAGAAATAGGGTGAAGGTTACAAAATAAGGGTTTGATTGACTGTTCTATGGATTGTCTAAACTTAAAAAAGGTTTCCAAAGAGCTGATTGTTAAATGTTTACCAGTATACTGTTTCCTGGAGGGAGAGGTAAGGAGAGGAAAGGAGAGGAGAGAAATTCATTCTCTCCTCCCTCTTAGAGATTTCCTTTCACGTGTTTGACTGCAGGCTGTCCACCAGTAGACTGGCCTGTTTTTGGAGCTTATGATTCTGCACCAGCTTGCTTGGTTACACAACCTAGAGGTGTACCTGAATCTTCCAGCCAATCTCAAGATATTTCTTGTATGACTTCATCTGTCTTTATCCAATGATCAAAACATTTTATTCCTCTAAAATTGACCTAAGACTTGTTCCACACCATTTTTTCACTTTCAATTAATCCAGTCCAGTTGTCTGGACCTTCAGTGATTATATTATTTGAAGTAGCAGTGTACTCCTCTCTAACTCACCTCACCATCACCACCACCACCACCACCACACAGTTAAGAGGTTCTTGGTATTCTAACTCTTCTCCTCCTAAATAAGGGATCTTATAGAGCTTAAAGGACCTTAGGGAATGGAATGAGGACTCTCTGCAATCAAGGAATTTGAAAAGGAAGAAGAGATTGGATAGTTTCTATTGCCTATTTCCATTCTTTCTTTGGGTGTCAAATGCCTCTACAAAAGAGTGATTATATGCCAACCCTGCCTTGACACTAGGAAGGGGAAAAAGAAACCCACACACAAGACATATGTGTCCAAAGATTTACTAAAGACCATTCTTTACAGCTGGCTGGACACAGGGATGAAATATTACAGGCTTCTAAATCAATATCAAGATTGGAGGTGATGCCCCCATAGCTCCCAAGATGGCTTCCCAGTTTTCCCCTTTTATATAAGAAAAGTCTTGCTTCTGACATGTATTTAGAAATATTCCCTCTAGTCACTTAACCTCTCACTGCCTGCCTCAGTTTTCTCATCTGTGAAATGGGGATAATATAGAACCTATCTCCAAAGGTTGTTGTGAGGATAAAATGAGATAATATTTGTAAAGTGTTTTTGCAAACCTTAAATTGCTCTGTAAATCCTATCATCGTCATTTACCACCTCCTTTTCCATCTCTAAACTTTGGGATTTTTGAATGCAACAAATGGCTCGAGAAGGACAAGTGTGTGTGCAAGTTGATTGTTCCCTGATCTACCCAAGTTTAGCCAGTAAAGGGGAAGTGGAAGATTTTTTTTTTTGTGATGCCAGGTTCAAGAGGGGCTGTCCAGGCCCAGATGCACATTTATCTATGAAGTAATGATTGGGTAAAGAGGGAGGGATCTCAGCCTAGTTTTAGAGGTAAAAGCCAAAATGCAAAGGTTAGTTTGCACTCACAGGATAAATGCCAATTATCTGACAAGTGCCAGAAGAATGGCCTTGGACTGTTCATTCAAGCAAGAGATCAAAGGCCTTATAAAAGTGCTTGTGTTCCCTTCCTCCTTGCCCCCCCCCCCGCCCCCACCTTGGATTCAACAGGTAAAATGCTAACTCAGACTCCATGGGGGGAGGGGAAATAAACTTCCCATACAGAAAGCTCCTAACAAGGGGATAAAAGCCTTACTGGTTTGTAGTTGTTGCTGAGTTGTTTTTCAGTCATGTCTGACTCTGCGTTACCCTATTGACAGTTTTCTTGTCAGAGATCCTGGAATGGTTTGCCTTTTCCTTCTCCAGCTTATTTTACAGATGAGGAAACTGAGATAAACAGTGAAGTGACTTGCCCAGGGTCACACAGCTAGAAATTGTCTGAGGCTGGATTTGAACCCAGGAAGATAACTCCATGCCAGGCACTCTATCTACTGTGCCACCCAGAATTCTCTGCCTATTTTCCTTCTTTCTTGAGTATAAAAGTCTAAAGGGAAAGGACCAAAAAGATATGTCTAAAAGAATATGAAATCCCTGCAAAATCTACTGATCACCACGTGCTGAAGTCATAAGAGAGGCTGTAAATATGACTCATGGGGAAATGACAGAGCAGGTTTGTCCAGGGCCTAATGTCAGGGATTCCTCAAACTAGGAAGGCCTTCAGGTACATGCCTGGCCTTGGGTCACAGGGATGTGCCAGCAGTCAGTTATTGTGCCCCCTCAAGCACTGGATTTGTTCACCGTGTGAACACTGGCTAGTGACAAAACTTGACCATCTCTTCCAAGGGTCTATGACATCAGCAAGTGTGTATTTGGGGAGGGTGAAGCACAGAGCAAAGTGTGATGAGCTGGAACATCAATCACTAACTGGAAATATGCTAACACCAACAGGTCAGACAACGAGGGGTTTGTTGAGTGGGGACAAACTTGAGAGCCCTTGCTGCTGTGATGATATCTTCAATATCACTCCCTTTATAGGGAGGAAGAGGGGACAAGAATTGTATAGCTTGGGCCCTTAGGGGGATGAAGGCCCATCCAGACAATGCCTAGGGTTGCTGTCCTGTTAATGAGTAACTCTAGGCCTTTCTTCAGCCTTAAACCTATGTCCCAGAGCTGGTCTCATGTTCCCTGTGGTTTTGGCAGAGGCTTCTGAAGACTGCCTCAATTGTCTCCTTTTTTGTCCATTTCATTCTATTTTTCAATTTATAAGCATTTACTTTCTCTCCCATTTCCCAATGTCATTTATAAGGAGAGAAAACCACCCTGTAACAAATAGATAATCAAGGACGACAAATTCCCACAGCCCACATCTGAAAATATATATTTCATGCTGAAAGAGAGAAAGAGAGAGAGAGAAAAGAGAGAGTGAGAAGAGAGAGAGAGAAGAGAGAGAGTATCATTCTTTATAATCTCTCCTCTGAATTATTGCTGGTCATTTCACTATTCAAAGTTCTTAAGTTTTTGTATTTACAATGTTGTTATTGTATAAATCATTATCTTGGTTCTGTTCTCTTCACTCTGCATAAATTCATTCAAATCCTTCCAGGTTTCTCTGAACTCATTTCTTTTTTCATGAGCATTTCAATGTATTCATGTTGTTTAGTCATTTTGTTCGTGTCTGACTCTTTGTGACCCCCTTTTGGGGCTTTCTTGGCAAAGATCTTGGAGTGATTCGCTATTTCCTTCTCTGGTTCATTTTACAGAGAAGGAAACTGAAGCAAACGAAATTAAGTGACTTTCCCAGGGTAACACAACTACTAGTGTCTGAGACCAGATTTGAACTTAGGAAGAGAAGTGTTCCTGACTCCAGGTTCAGATGCTCTATTCACTTCAACACCTAGCTGACAATTTGTTCAGCCACTCCCCAACTGATGATCACCCCTTCAATTTCCAGTCCTTCGTCACCACAAAAAGAACTGCTATAAATATTCTTGTAGTTTATAAGTCCTTTTCCTCTTTCTTTGATCTTTTTGGGACATAGGCCTAGCAGTGGTATCTTTGATTCAAAGAGTATGCACAGTTTAGTAACTTTTTGGGCATAGTTCCAAATTCCTTTCCAGAATGGCTGGACCAATTCACCAGCAGTACATTAATATGCCTGTTTTCCTGCAGCCCCGCCAACGTTTGTCATTTTCCTTTTTGGTCATTTTTGCCAAGCTTATGGGTGTGAACCTCAGAGTCTCTTTAATTTGCATTTCTCTATTAGCAATTTGGAAATTTTTTTTTCCATATGACTGTTGGTAGCTTGGATATCTTCCTTTGAGAATTTCCCGTTCATTTAACAATTGGAGAATCAATTGTCTCATCTATTTAAACTTGCCAGCCTACATCACCTAAACACTTACAGGAATAGTGTTAAGTATAGAAATTGGCTGGGGAGGGTGACTGAGAGTATCTTCACATGCACATATACACATAGAACAAGTCCCTAAAAGATTCAACCATAGTCTTGAAGAACGATTGTCTAATGGTGAGCTATGATCCCTGCCTTCTTGGAACTTCCAGTATGAAGAGGCTGCCCTAAATCTGAAGAGACAGACAATTGTTACTCTCTGGAGGCTCCCAGTCTGATGGGTTAAAGGACCTACCTCCACACACAAGCAAATGAACAGATAATTCATGTAAAAACTAACACATCCACAGATACAGGAGAATAAAACAAACATTGTATCTCTTTATGCTACAGGAAGCAAGGGGGAAAGAGTGATCAGTCAGGTCAGTTAGTCAAGGCAGACCCAAATTTCAGATTGAGTTTCTAAATTATGAAGATTTGGGAACTCAAGTAAATCAAGGCCAACTAGCTTTATCTGCTTTCTCTAAGGCTCTGCCCCCTTATCAAAGGATCAGAAACCTAGAGCTGGAAAGGACTTAGAAAGGTCCAACCTCTTCATGAGAACTATAGAGGAAGAGTTGTGTGGCTGTTTCAGTTGTTTATGATTCTTTGTGACCCCTTTTGGGGTCTTCTTGGCAGAGATACTGGAATGGTTTACCATTTCCTTCTCCAGTTCATTTTAAAGATGAAGAAATTGAGGCAAAAAGGGTTAAATGACTTGCTCAGGGTCACACAGTTAGTGTCTGAGGTTGAATTTGAATTCAGGTCCTCCTGACTTCAGGCCTAGTGCTCTAACTGCTGCACCACCCAGAGGTAAAATTTCTCTCCTCTCCCCTCCTCTCCCCTCCTCTTTCTCTCTTTCCTCACAAAGATTTTTTTCTTTATGTGAGTTATATGTATCAATATTTGCCATATTCAAAATTAAAACTTATTATTATTATGAAAATGTATAGTTTGACCTCATGTATCCCTTAAAAGAGTTTCAGGGATTCCCACCCTTTGAGAACTGGTGATTCTAGTCTAACGTCCCATATGATACAAGAACCCTCTGTACAACATTCTTGAAATGTAGTTTACCTTTCCTTGAACACTACCAGTGACAGGGAACTCAGCACCTATCAACACAACCCAGTCCATTGTGGAGCAATTATTGGGCCCCAAATAGTTTCCTGGTTTCCCTATAAATTTGTCTACAAGGCTAGAGGATTCCATTTCCTTCAGCCTGAAGCTGCTTTGGTGAGGGGAGGGGGGAAAAGAGGGGGGCCAGGTGAGGCTTACATAAGAAGCCTCAGAGCCTTCCTGATGGGATCCGGGAATTCTTCCTTCTTAAAGGAGATTTTGCTCTAAAATAGCCCCATTGTGCTCCTAGGTGGCGCCAGGGAGGTGGGGAGGAGGGGGTGGGAGAGGATTGGGCAGGGAAAGGGGGAAGGGGAGGCGGGAGAGAGGAAAGCCCTGTGTGCGCCCAGGGTGTAAATAGGTGTGTACCAGCTCAGAGCTGCCTTGTTATATCAACAGGGGCTGGTGGGCTGGCACCCAGGGCCTGGCACCATGCCGATGGGCTTTGGCATTTCCCACGCCCCAGGATTATGAATTGGCCAGACTTCCTTCGGCAGGGCCCAGTTATTCCTAAGCCCTGGTGTGGAAAGTGGAGGGTTGGTGAGGGGTGGCCCCTGTCTAGCCCCATGGACAAACAGGGAATTTGTTCAGGTAGAGGTAAGGGGCAGAGAGACGTTAGGAGGTCTTGGCTATCAGAGCATCTTCCCCATCACCACCAGCACCCAGATGGAAAATAAAAGCACTGTTACAAGTGAATGGTAAGTGATGAGATGATGTGCCCTCCAAAAAGACACATAGTCCTATATAAACACACTGGTACTTGCAGCCATATACCTACCAGGAGCTGCAGGAAGAACTAATAGAGTCTGTCAAACTTGGGGACTTTCATTTTCTGCTTTTAGCTCCAGAATTAAAAGGGACCTTAGAGGTCATGCTTGTCCAACCCCCTCATTTAGCAGTTGAGGTAAATGAAGCACAGAGAAGTTAATTAATTGTTCAAGGTGACACAAGAAGTAAGAACCCAGGTCTTCTGACCTTATCTACTACACCACAACTCCCTCTGGAAATATAAACACAGAGATGAACATAGATACATTCATAAAGGAGTATCTATGCACAGGGGTACAAACATCTATACACAGACATTCTCTCTGACAGTTGTAAATTGGGTAGGGGGGGAATTATTGTGCTCAGAGGACCTGGGTTCAAATCCTGCATTCAAAATTCAAATTCCTACCTTTGGACAAGTTACTAAAAGAAGGGGGTTTGTCTAGATGGCCTCTGATGTCCCTTCCAGCTCTACAATTCTGATTCTGCGACTTTCCTGTTGTAACCTCCCTCCCTCTCAACTAACAAGTTAGGAGCTTGAAGGGAAAAATAACCCTATTTGAACACATGTGCAGAGAGATGGCTTATTGTCCAAGGTTGTTACAGCTGCTGCCAGTGGCAGAGTGAAGAAACTGCCTTGGGAGGGAGGAGTGGGAGGGGTGGAGAGAAGGGAGGCATGACTTGGGAGGCCATGCCAGCCTGGTGGAGTCATGCCAGGACCAGTGGTTTAGGTGATAATCCTGGGCATTGTGCGAGGAGGCAGCATATCTGGGTCCCTAGGGATAAAAAACAAAGGGCTATGCTTCTCTGAATCAGAACCCAGGATAGGGATCCCGAGGGCCTCTGGCTGAAGTAGAGGAGCAAAGACAGAAGGAAGATAAGAAGGAGGTTCCAGAGCCCCAAGATCCCTAGGCTAATTCCTAGGGATCAGGGATTAGGTGCTAAGGACACAGTGTCTGGAGTTTCTGAGACCATTTGGACCCCGAAGAGGGAGGAGGCTTTACTTCACTGGAGGCCCCAAGGTGCCTGACATGTCACCCCAACCACCGCCTCTGCATCAAGATGAGATGGTACCCAAAGCCTCCAGGTGGATGGGTACAGTGTAGTAATAATAATATTGATATAATGTTTTATGGTAACAAAGTGTTTCATATGTACGTATTATTTAATTTAGTTCTCACAACAAACATGTGAGGTAAGTAGTGAAGATATTATTAGCCTCGTGTCACAGATGAATAAACCAAGATGTGAAGAGGTCCAAATGACTCGCCCAAGATGAAATACCTGGGATATGGTAGAACCAGGACTAGGATGTAGGCCTTCTGACTCCAATTTCAGGACTCTAGTCAGTCAATAAGCATTTATTCCAGACCTAGGTTGTGCCAGGTACTGTACTAAGTGCTGGGAATACAGAAAAAGGACAGAGAGAATGAGAGAGAGAGAGGAAGAAGAAGAAGAAGAAGAAGAAGAAGAAGAAGAAGAAGAAGAAGAAGAAGAAGAAGAAGAAGAAGAAGAAGAAGAAGAAGAAGAAGGAGGAGGAGGAGGAGGAGGA
>NW_027187367.1:15483581-15491655 GCF_028583685.1 Petaurus breviceps papuanus
AGGAGGAGGAGGAGGAAGAGGAGGAGGAGGAGGAGGAAAAGAGACAGAGAGTAGGAATAGGGTTGGGGTGAGGAAGGACAGAGCAGAGACAAAGACAGAATGCCTCCCTATACACAGTGCCTGGGGCATAGAAGATGTTTAATAATTATTCCATCACCTTTCAGAGTAGTGAGTTCAAATAAAAACAACTTTTAAAGTTTTATTGATATCTTTTGTTTTTGCAGTCATTTCCTGATGTGTCACCCCCTGCATGGAATCTTCCCTTGTAACAGAGAAATAGTTAATCAAAGGCAATCAATGCAGCAACACCGTCTGATGCCATGTACAACATTCTGCATCTCAAATGTTCTTTGAGACTGAGATTGGTCAATGAGTGCAATTTAATTCAAAGAACCTTAGCAAATGAGATATATTTGTGAAGCCTTTAGCACAGTGTCCTACAGAGCAGTCAATTAATAAATTCAGGTTCCCTTCCCATTAAATACCTCCCATGAACAAGTCATTTGTGTTTGAAGACTGGGATACAAAGATGAAAAACAACATGGTAGCCACCCTGAGGACCTTACTATCAAATGAGGTGGAAGGGAAGATAAAACTTTTAAAAAAAATAAGTCTGGTACAAGTTAGAATGTGGTAAAGGAAAAGGAGAGGTCCAGAAAAAGTTCTATTAGAAATATGGGGAGGAAAAGATCACTCACTGAGGAAGGGGGTCAGGTTTCAAAGAGAAGGTAGTACTGGTCTTCAAAGAAAGAAATGGATGCAAATGATGAGACATGGTGTGGGAGTGGGGGATGATGGCAGTCTGCACAAATTCCTGGAGACTAGAAAGATTCAAGGTAGTGAGTTTGAATTGTATCCTTTCGGTAGACTGGAGTCAAGGATGGTTGTAGAACAAAAGGAATGACACCTTCCTACCTGTGTGTTAGGAGGATAATTTTGGCAGCTTGTGTGAATTGGAGAGGGTCGTATATCATAGAAAAGGAAAAGATCTTAGAGTTTATCTAGTCCAATGGCCTGATTTTAGAAAGAAGGAAATTCAAGGCAGAGAGGTTAAGTGATTTTCCCGCAGTCATACAGACGGGAAGTGATAGAGCTGCAGGTCATCTGATTCTAAACCCATCACTCTTTCCGCTGCACCCAACTAGAGGAGAGACTGAAGATGAGGGGACTATTTAGTAGGCTATGACAGTAACCCAGATGGAAAGTAATGAGGATCTGAAGTAGAATACTAGCAGTGAAGGGGCAGAAGGAGATAGATAGTGTGGAGGTAGAATCCCCAGGACCTGGCTTGTAGGGGAGGTAATGAGGAGGAAAGGGCAAGATGAGATTTCAAGCTGGGTGGGTGGGAGGATGTCATCTGTTAATGGTACCACCAACAGAAGGAGGGTAATTGGGAAAAGTGAGCGGTTTGAGGGGTAAGGTTGGAGCCTTATTAAGTTTTAAGTGACAATGGAATGTCTAACAGGCAATATGGAATTGCAGGACTGGAGTTCCATGGAGAGACTGGGCCTAGGTATATATACCGTGTTTCCCCGATAATAAGACCTATCCCGAAAATAAGCCCTCCCCCTTACTGTGTAAGATTCCTCTAAAATAAGCCCTCCCCCGAAAATAAGCCCTATTGAGATTGCTACTGTAGTGAAGGTGATCCCCTGCGCTACACGCTACATTACGGTACCCTCTGTATGCACCGTCCCCCCACCCCCACCCCAGGTGAAAGGCACGCCGCGTTCCGAGCTGCATCCAATCAGAGCTGCAGCAGTGAGTGCGTCATCCTGTTCTTCCCCAGTGATTTGCTTATTGAATAAAGGTACATTTTTTTGTTCACATTTACCTGTTTATTAAAATTGCTGTCAATATTCATTAAAATAAGCCCTCCCCTGAAAATAAGCCCTCTGCTGTTTTTCTGTCCAAAAAAATAATAAGACAGTGTCTTATTATCGGGGAAACACTGGTAGATTTGAGAGTTAGCTCCATAGACCACTGAACATGAAGATTATTACTCAGGACCACCCATCCTCAGCCTTCTCTTCTCTGTGCCAAATGAGCCCAGCTCTGAATGCTGTTGCCCTAGAAACAAAGACTTACAGAGTCGAATTGTCAAATTATTTGCTATTTGTCAGTGCTCTGTTGGGCCACAGAGAGAGGAATCCCTATCAGGGTGAACTTTACCATTTGCTATTTGCAGAATGAGGAGGGATCTGGGAGTCAGAAAATTCATAGCAGTAGCAGCAAGGCTACCGACAGCAAATAGAGACTGTCATCTAGGAAAATTTCAATCAATGTAGGGGCAGCACTTTCTCTGCAAACTTATACTCTTGAGTGTTTTCTAGAGCACTGAGAGGTTAAGCAAAGTTCCCCGGGGTCACACAGCTAGTATATGTCAGAGACAGCACTTGAATTCAAGTTTTCCTGGCTCTGAGGCCAGTTATCTAGCCTCTATTCCATACTGCCTCTCATAATAATTTGTAATAATAATGATAACAATAATTTATTTTTATTAGGGAACTGGTATATTGAATAGAGAGCTGATTTCTCTGAAAAATAATGACTTGGATTCAAATCCTATCTCTTATACCTACTGGTATCATGACCCTGGGCAAATCACCTACCTTTCAGTGTCTCCAGCAGCAAGCTGGGACTGTCAGTTGTGGAATAATTTCTACTCTATATTGGTAGGGAGGATCTCTTTACAAGGCTTTCAAAAAACCTATGAAATCACAAGTCTGTCTGGATAACTTCATCACCATTGACATTTTTTATGGAGCTTGAAAATTTGCAAAGCATTTTAAGTACATGATCTGGTTTGAATCTCACAGCAAACCTTATGGTATATTATCCCCATCTTATGAATGAAGAAACTGAAGCTTAGAGAACAAAGGATCTGAGAAGAGGTATTTTTTAACCCTGTCTTGGAAAGTCCAGGAATGTATTGAATAACCTTTTCTTTCTCTCCCTCAGGAGAACCAAGATAAAGTCTAAAAACAATGGGACTTATGCCTTGCTATAAACTTGAGAGAAATATTGAGCAATTGACCCTGCTTTATAGACCCTTTCCCAGGGTTAGAATGGCCTGAGCCCTTGGACATTCTATCCCCAAAGATAAGCCTGGAGAGGGAGGTGTCCAACCAATTTTAGAAGGATTTATGGATTTCTCAACCTGAAACTAGATCTTTCTTCAGTCTTACTTTGCTCCCAAAAGCAAAAGCCATCATTGAATAAATGCCAAACTAGGGACTTCAATTATGATGGCCACAGTAGAAAGAAGAAAAATAATAGGAGTTTCAATATGGTAGATCTCTGACTTCAGAAAGTCAAGTTGCTCCAGGCCCCCAAAAGGTTCTGGAGTCTTTGTGTCTCAAATTGTGGGTTTGGGAATCAGGAAGAGTTTGTTTTCAGCAGAGTCATTTCAGAGGTGGGGGACTATGAGTGTAGAAGGTTGTATACACTATCAAACACAGGAAGTTAGTTATTTTTATTGAATTGTGCTATTTTCCCCCTGTCTTGTTTCATCTTTTTTCATTGAAGGGTTTGGGAAGGAAGGTTATATGCCCAAATAAATGTGTCATAAAAATAAAGGCTATAAATTAAATAAGACAAAGTGTTTTTAAAAGAAAATAGTTTTGGGCGTCCAGGTAGCACAGCGAGTAAGAGCACTGGCTCCAGCGTCAGGATGACCTGGAGATCGAATCCCGAGCTCAGACACTTAGCACCCACCCAGAACCACCTGGCCGTGTAATCTTGAGCAAGTTACTTAACCCCAATTACTTAAAAAAAATAGTTTGAGGAGAAAGCCCTTGTGACCAAATATAAAATTCCCCTGGTTTGACTTCCAAGTTGAAACTTTTAGTCCTCCCAGTAGAAGGTAAACTCCTGGAGGGCAGGGACTGTTTATTGTTTTGTCTTTATATTCCCACTGCTTAACTCATTTCCATGCACACTTTATCTATTTTTTTATCAGGACCTGTGATTTTAATGCTGTAGGGAATTCCCAATAAGAAAACTCCCTATACAAAACAGATATATTCCTTCTCTGCAATTTATAGGTTTAAGTGGTTGTCTGGAAGCACTAAAAGGTTATTTATTAAGTGTCATTTTGCCATCATGCCAGAGGGAAATCTGGAAGTAAGGTCTTCTCTGATCCACTGTCTATCCACTATGCCAGACCACTTCTTGCTCAAGGTTATATAGGAAATAAGGAGCAGAACCAAGAGCCAAACCTGGGCCAGTTCTCCTTTCACTAGGACATGTGGCAGAGAGGCCTGACTTTGTCTTTTCTGCCATCTAGGTGGTTAGCTCTCCTCTGAAGAGAGGGGAGCTATCTCTCTGGCTCTTCTCCAAAGGAGATCTCTGTTGACCCTCCTTTCCTGCTTTTGATCCTTCCTACTATCCCCATAACTAATCATTCCTCAGTCTGGACTCAGGTTTATTCCTATGGTCACTACTCATGAGTGATGTGCTGCCCAGTGAAGGATCAAGTTCTAAGCCTTAGGTCTTGCTGATCCCAGTCATCTTCCTAGGCATTTACTCTTTTTCTAGGAGTAGTTTGACGTCAGGGATTTTTCCTCCATTACTTTTCCTGCTCCTGGAAACCCTGTGTCAAGGTGTCAAGTCTCACAGCCTTTCTTGGTGTTGATCCAGCTTGGTTTCCTGGGTTCAGAGATCTCCCTACACTGGAACATCAATTACATTTTTCCCTTGTTCTGCTACTGCCACCATTATTGGATCTCAGATACTTTCTACTTACCGTTTTACTTCTGTCCATTAATTCTGCACCATAAAAATGCATGCATAGATGTTTATTGATGTAGAGGGATTGAATTAGCCTACAGTGTAGATGCCAAACTCACCATGCAAATGACAGAGTGCCACAGGAACCAGATTAAAGCGTAATTAGGAAATGTTTAACAAAATGAATAAAAATACAACATAGATAATATTAATTTGTAGTTTTCTAAGTCAATGAGCAACTTGCATACCTTTCTATTTGAATTGACACCCTGGTGTACATCCTATGGAAGAAGTTCAGAGTTGCTTTTCCAGTTCTGATCAAGCATGTGAGACCTTTGAGGCCTGCTTCCAGCCATAAGATGTCCCACTGTTGAAAAGGCTTCAAATTTTAGTATAGTAAACTGTGAGTGGGTTCCTTAATTATTCCCCTACCTTTTGACAGAGACATTGGGACAGTTAAAAAGAAGAGCTAGTATCTCATTCTGTCTGTTGCCTATGTGTGGTAAATGGTACACTCTGTCTCGATTCATTCTGTCTCTCTGAAGGGCTGGGGAGAAAAGTGACTCTTTCCCCCACTACTGTGCCCCCTGAACCTCTGGATTTAACTAAACAAACACAGCTGGGCTCCTCTTGGCCTTTGCTTTGTGTTTCCTTTCCTGGATAGGTGATTGAACATCAGGGGTGGAGTTGGATGGCAACAAGGGAAGCTTTTGTGTAAGACAGGTCAACCACTGATAAGATGATAGGCCCAAGCCAGGCCATTTCACCAGCAGGCATGTGCTGAGAGTTGTTTAGTCAGTGTAGAACCAAGATGAAATGTAAAAAGTCTGGTTAACAGCCCTGCAAAATGCTTAATGTTCTGATAAAGTTGAAGTCTCAACCTCAAAGCAGATTGTAATTATAGTTATAAATTACTAAATACTGTTTTGTTAATGTGCACTTGTGAATCTTTTATGTTGAATACTTACTATGTGGAGAAATAAATTGCCTGCCATATACCTGATTTATATCATATATTGAATACCTATTTTACTTTCCCTATTCTGTAGAAACCTTAGATGTGTGCCATGACATAAGCAAGAATTAAAATATTCCCTAGGGTTACAGGGTTGGGGTTTAATGAGCAAAAGTATGTGAGAAAAGGGAGCCTAATCCCCTTCATTAGATGAAAGACTCCCCAGGAATGAATCTGGTCCAAGCCACATGTCTGAGTATAGAACCTGGAGAGATGCAGTACGCCATTTCCTCTGGACTCAGCAGGGATTTGTCAAGGTTAGATTTACAAGGGAAAAGACCACATACAAATTCAGAAATAATACACCAAGGTAAGGTAATTAGAAGTTTCGACAAGTGAACCCTCAAACTTTCGAAGTTATGTTTGACCCTGCTAATTTTCTAGGCCTAGCTTGGCTGGTGGCTCTCTTTAGCCCAAGATCCCCACCTCATCACCTCCATCTATTTGAGATTGATCTGAGTACTCAATGTGGAACTCATAGATCCATTACATAATCTCAGCTAATCATTGAGTCTTCTGATTACATGACTAGGTTGTATGGGTTCCAACCACATTCTTGCATCATCATTGACTAATTTATCCTCATTTTCCCTTCCTCCATTATCCCCCAAGCAAAAAATGTGAAGAGCCAAAAAAACAAGGAAAGACAAAACCAGTAAAGACTGGGCTCCTCTCACTTTCAACATAACAACCCTTACACAAACCACAGACACAGTCAGGCATCCAGCCCTCTTTACTCCCCACCTTCCCAAAGAAAGCAGCTGAGAGTCTGGAACCCAAATGACTACATTTTCCAGGCTCTGTCCCCCTCTCTACAGGTCTAGTCATAGACTTACATGCCTTCATAAAGGTCAGGTGGGATGACTGATAGAGAATCTTTCTAGAGTATGACCCCAGAATGAAACAAGACTAAGGGACATCAAAGGTCATCTGGTTAGTCTCACCAGTCTTACAGATAAGGAAACTGAAGTCCAGAGAGGTTAAATGACCTGCACCAAATGATATCTTACCTCTTCTGGAGGCTAGGAAGTCCTCCTTGTTGTGGGGAGGAAGTATAGGATTCTTCGTTGTCTCCAAAAAGTTGGGGAGACCATATTTTAGTCTCTCCTCAGACTTCAACATAAAAGAAAGAAAGCTGGGTAGGAAGTGGTTTTAGCAGCCTCTGCAGCCTTTCTCTCCTGGGTTTGAGCTGAGTTGGACTGAGTCTAATAGATTCAGGTCGAAAGAGCCCACCAGAGCCTGGTCTTGTCTGAATCTTTCCTCTACTTTCTTCCTAAATGCCCTGTCAATGGAAACCTTACAGGCAGTATTGGTGTGGTCTGTGCCAAGAGGGTCTCCCATCGATATCTCAACCTACCCAGATCACATTGGAGGACAAGCAGGATATTAGAGAGGTGATTCCAAATCTCTTAATACTCTGTGGGTTTTTTTATTCCATTGGACATAGTGGAGAAAATAAACTGCAGAGTGGGGGACCTAGGGAGAAAGGCGTGCTTGTGGGCATAGTCCTACCCTGATGCTTCCGCTGGTGTGGAGGTGACTCCAAAATGGTGAAAGCTGTTCTTAGCTGAGAGCAGGCTCTGACTGGTTCTAACTGGAAAGGCTAGATATCTGTATCCATCCATGGCTGGTTTGTGTATCTGTTGTTCTCCCATACCTCTCTCTCTCTCTCTGTCTCTGTCTCTCTGTCTCTGTCTCTGTCTCTCTCTCCCTCTGTATGTATGTATGTATCTGAATATATATATATAAGTGCATTTGTATATATTTGTTTGCTTGTTGTTGCCCTTGAGGGCAGGGGCTTTTTTCTTTTTTTGTATCTCCAGTGCTTAGCACAATGCCTGGAATACAGTAGGTGCTTAATAAATGTTTATTGACTGACCTTCTTTCCCTCCTTCTCATAAAAACTTATGGGTATTATGTTCCAGCTCTGTAGGATAATCCTTATAAATTAATTCATGCTGATGCTTTAGTGGGTGGCATGATCCAGGGGTTCTCTCTCCCAATGGGTCTCTCTTCCAAGTAATATATGTGAGATATAACATCTTAACACATAGGAATTTTCTCTAATGGAAAGAATTTTAAGCAGTTGGGTGGTGGAGACCAATTGGACTCAAGAAGGGCCTTTCAATGCTTCTGTACCAGGGGAAGAGTTTCTCCCTACCACCTCACCCCTCCTGCCTGTGTGATGGACCAGTCCGAGCTGGGAAGGTCAAGATGAGGATAGGAAACCTGGTACAGACAGGCTGTGTTTTCTTTACCTGTTTCTGGGCCGGGGGGCAGGGGGGAGGGGGAGAGGTTCCTTACAGCCCAGTCAGGTAAACAGCAGCC
>NW_027187367.1:15496655-15606893 GCF_028583685.1 Petaurus breviceps papuanus
GGGGAGGGGGGGGGGACGGTGCATACAGAGGGTACCGTAATGTAGCGTGTAGCGAAGGGGATCACCTTCACTACAGTAGCAATCTCAATAGGTCTTATTTTCGGGGGAGGCTTATTTTAGAGGAATCTTACACAGTAAGGGGAGGGCTTATTTTCGGGATAGGTCTTATTATTGGGGAAACATGGTAATAGGGGCAAGCAGAAGGGCAGTGGTCTTTGGGCTGTCATGGCCTGTGGTGCCCTTCTGGTTCACTTCCAAGCTATCCCTCTACCACCATTCCTCAGTAATCCTTCTTACTTTGAGGTTCCCTCGATCAAGATTTTATGACTTTTGGCTACTAACTTCCAGGATACTTTCCTTTCTTTACTCAATAAATTCAGCACTTGCCTCACAATCTTTCTCTTCTTCCCAATTCCTCCTCTTCAACATACAGACTGACACTCCCTCAAATACCCCTAAGCTGACAGTTTCTCAATTTGTTCATTTCCCAAGACCTATTTCTCCATTCCACTTTAGCTACAGAGATGGTTATACCCTTAATATTGCCCTTACCCATAAATTCATCACTTCCACCTTCATGAACTCCAAAATGTCTTGATCTGATCACAGTTTGTTGTCATTCCACTTGTCCTTTACCTTGCAATCCCAAACCCTGTTCTTTGTCCTCACTGTGATCTAGTCATCACCCTGCATTGGCTACATTCCTCCCTTCCCATCTTGACCCTTGGTAAACCAATGTAATTCTACCCTGTCATCTTCTTTCAAAGAGCTTTTTCCCCTTATGCTAAGGAAGATCTTGTCCTGCTAAGCTTCAATCCTGGATTGTTCCCACTATCCATTGCCTCTGTTCCTACTCACACAATGCTGAACAAAGATGGCCAAAATCACAAAACTGTGCTGACAGTGTCCATTACAAATTTATTTACAGACTCTCAACTGTGTCCTCACTGCAGCAAAACAATCCTTTTATTTCTCCCTGATTGACTCACTATCCCACTAGCTACACAGGTGGTTTCCTCCTTCCTTAAACTTCCCACCCTCTCAGCTTGCCTCATTGTTGTTGTTCAGTCAGTCATGTCCAACTCTTTGTGACCTCATGGACCATAGTACTCCAGGACCTTCTGTCCTCCACCATTTCCCGAAGTTTGTTCAAATTCATGTTCATTACCTCCATTACACTATCTATCTATCTCATACTCTACCATTTCCTTCTCCTTTCACTTTCAATCTTTCCCAGCATCAGGGTCTTTTCCAACAAGTCCTGCCTTGTCACTATGTGGCCAAAGTATTTAAGCTTCAGCTTCAGTATTTGTCCTTTTTCAATCCCTCTTAATTCTAGTACCTTCCCTCTGCTGATTATTTCCAATTTATCCTTTCTATATCTTGTTTGTATGTAGTTGTTTTAATGTTGTTTCCCCCATTAGAATGTGGGCCCCTTGAGAACAGAGACTGTATTTTGCCTTTCTTTATATTGCTAGCTTTTAATGTGAAATGGAATATAGCAAGATTTAAATAAATGCTAGTTGACTGACTGATTCCTGTTAGTTCCCTCTCTTTGGTTTTTCAATGTTACTACCTCTCTTCCAGAGCTGTATTTCCCCAAAAGTTAGCTCTGCTTTGCAAGAGAATACAAGTTACTCAATAACTCCTAAGATAATAAAAATTCAACTCTTCCCCCCTCCCCTGGCTATTTAATAGTTTTAAATTTCTTTTTCAAACTACAAATCATTGTGTAGAAATATACATAGTGTTAAAATGGCAAAAGAAAAAGTTACAGAAAATTTAACTAAAATTTAACTAATTCTCACCTTCCAAGCAGATGCAAAGAGAACTGAGCCTTCATTTTGGTTAGTTCTGCCTGTTGATACTGATCCTCTACCCTCCAGATCTTGTCCCCAGGAGTTAATCAACCCAATCTTTGTCTTCCATGGATGCTAATCCCATTGTGGGTTTTCTTTTGCTGTTGTTCAGTCATTTCAGTTGTGACTGACTCTTAGAGTCAGTTAAGAGTCATTTAGAATTTTCTTGACAAAAATATTGAAGTGATTTACCATTCCTTCTCCAGCTCATTTTACAGATGAGGAAACTGAAGCAAACAGGGTGAAGTGACTTGCCCAGGGTCACACAGCTAGTACGTATCTGAGGCTGGATTTGAATTCAAGAAGATGAGTCTAAACCCAGTGCTCTATCCATTGCATTACCTAGCTGCCCATATTATGGTACTTTGTGTATGTTGGTGACTTGGTGCTTCTTCAGGTCATATTTATAATTTCTCAAAGTGACAGATTTTTAGTACATTCCCAAACTCCTGTGTTGATCCATAGTTCTCAGTGTCTGGTTCTCTGCTAACACTAGTGTTGTTAGGAACATTTTGCATGTATATGGGGCTTGTCTATATTTGATCTCCTTGGGGTACATACCAAGCAGAGAGACCACAGGTTCAAAAGATATGAATATACTGAGTGGGGAATTATTGTTCATTCATTTTTTCAGTCATGTCCAACTCTCTATGACCCCATTTGTTTTTTTTTTGGGGGGGGGAGGGATTGGCAAAGGTCCTGGAGTGGTTTACTATTCTTTCTCCAGCTCATTTTACAGATGAGGAAACTGAGGCTGAGTAAAATGACTTACCCAGGGTCACACAGCTAGTAAGTGTCTGAGGCCAAATTTGAACTCAGGAAGAAGGGTTTTCCTGATTCTAGGTCTGACACTCTATCCACTGAACCACCTAACCATTCAAACCAGTCTTCCAAGAAGTTTTCCCTAATTAGCACCACAGCTCTCTTTATATTCATTGCCGTATTCATCACTTCCTACTTTTTGAGATTTCTCCTTCTCCTTTCATTTCTTCCTCCTTCTCTTCCCTTCCCCTGTCTCCCTCTGCCTCCCTCTATCTCTATTTTCTCTCTGACTGTCTCTGTCTCTCTCTGGTTCCTCCATTTTCCCCTGGCCCCTATGCACTTCCACAGAAGTTTCTTGAGGGTAAAAACCAAATGAATGGTTAGGGTTTCCTAGCCAAAGTCAAAAGCTCATGGGGCCATATAGCAAAAGCTTGGAGACCATTTGGTTCAATAGATTGGGCTTATCAGGGCTTTTGAATCTGTTTCCCATCCCAGCTCTGAATGTTTGTCCTCTTTTCTTAGAGAAGGTCTTCTTTCTTCCAAACACAACACAACTACCTCTTTCTACATGAAGCCTTTCTTTTATGCCCCCAGCTGATACTGCCTTCCTTCCTAAGCTACTTTGTATATGTGTGTATACATATGTTTATGTATCTATATTTATGATACACACATGTGTATATATACATATTTATATGTGCATATACACACTGTTTATACTTATGCACTTATTTCTCCTGTTAAAATGTAAGCTCTTTCAGATTAGAGAATGTTTCTTCCTTTGTATTTCTATCCTTGACACATAGTAGGTACTACATATATGATTGTTGATTGATTCTTATCTGACCCAGCCTTCTGGTATGATGGAGAAAGTGCTAGACCCAGATGGAATTAGAAAGGCCTGGGTTTGAATAACATCTCAGACACTTATGCGTTGTGTAATTCAACAAGTAACCCTGTGCCTCAGTTTCCTCCTCTGTAAAACAAGAGGGCTTGATTGAGTGACCTTAGAGTTCCTTTATAGCTTTAAATCTAGCTTTTTATGAACCCTAGAGGCCAGGCAGGGATTAGTGATAGGGATAATGAGAAGAGAAGACTCCCATTTCAGCGGTTCTGAGATGCATTACAGGAACAATGAAAACTTCAGGCAGAAATAAGTCTGGAGAACAGCTGGGTCCCTTCCTCTCTGGAGCCTTTCCTTTATAATCCTACTCTTGCCTTAGTTCCTTGAGTGGGAACCCTGTATAGATGCCAAAGGCTCTGCCTGTAGTTCATATCCTACAGGCATATGGTAGCTACCTTCCTCACCTTCCAGGAGGCCTCCCAGAACTCCCTGCCCCCTCACCCCCTTTCTCCCAAGTCCTTGTAATGAAATGGCTGGCAGTGCAAATTGGACATGGATATTAATAGCTGATTGCTTCTTTTGTGAGTTTGCTAACACCCACACACCCACACATAACACAAAACTCCCAAGCTGGGCTTTGGATGGACACTTCTGGGAGAAGGTGAGGGGGGTGGAGCCTAGCAAATGATTCATCTGATTTGTGGCCAGCCCAGTGAAGTCAGCAGCTTGGGCCTACTAGACAGGTTTGAATCAGTCTTTCCCAGTCTTCCAAGAAGCTTTCCCTAATTAGCACTCCTAACTCTCTTTTCATTGCCATATTCATCACTTCACATTTCTTGAGCTTTCTCCTCCTTTCATTCCTTCCTCCTTATCTTCCCTTCCCCTGTCTTTCCCTGCCTCCCTCTATCTCTATTTTCTCTCTGACTGTTTCTGTCTCTCTGGTTCCTTCATTTTTCCCCAGTCCCTATGCACTTCCACAGAAGTTCCTTGAGGGTAGAAACCAAATCTGTTAACCAGATAATGAGCTCCCTAAGAGGGAGAACTGTGCCTTTTCCTTCCTCTGCTCTGCAGATAGCAGGTGTCCAGGACTGTGTAAATGGCCTGACTAACCAATCTTATTTTGTGGGAAAGGGAAAGAAAGTGCCTCGTTGTCTTTCTTTTAAAATACTTTCCATTTGTATTATAGTATTGATTTGTTGAGAAAGTTGGACCAGGTGACTTTTTGTTGTTGGTTTGTTTAGTCATGTTTGTTCTTCATGACCCCATTTGGGGTTTCCTTGGCAAAGACACTGGATTGGTTTGCTATTTCCTTCTCCAGCTTGTTCTACAGTTGAGGAAACTGAGGCAAAGTGAAGCGACTTGCCCAGGATCACATAGCTAGTAAGTGTCTGAGGCCAGAGTTGAACTCAGGAAGATGAGTCTTCCTGATTCTAAGCCCCGTGCTCTATCCGCTGCATTACCTAGCTGCCCGTATTATGGTACATTGTGCACTGCTGGTATTCCTTCAGGTTATACAAATCTCCCTTTATTTCTCTGAATTCTCATGTTCATCATTTCTCAAGCTGACAGATTTTCATTACATTCCCAAACTCCTACCTGTGTTTCCCCGATAATAAGACCTATCCCGAAAATAAGCCCTCCCCTTACTGTGTAAGATTCCTCTAAAATAAGCCCTCCCCCGAAAATAAGCCCTATTGAGATTGCTACTGTAGTACACGCTGCGCTCCGAGCTGCATCCAATCAGAGCTGCAGCAGTGAGCGTGTCATCCTGTTCTTCCCCAGTGATTTGCTTGCTGGCGCCATTGAGAGCAGTGCCACGGAGGAGAGCTGAGGCAGGACAACATAAGCCCTCCCCTGAAAATAAGCCCTCTGGTGTTTTTCTTTCCAAAAAAAATAATAAGACAGTGTCTTATTATCGGGGAAACACGATATGTTGGGCCCTAGTTCTCATTGTCTGCTTCTTTGCTAACACAAGTGTTGTTAAGAACATCTTGGTATATATGAGGTTTTTTATGTTTTATCTCATTGGGATACATGTCAAGCAGAGACCATGGGTTCAAAGGATATGACTATACTGGGTGGGGAATTTTTCATTTACTTTTCGGTCATGTCCAACTCTTCATGACTCTGGGGTTTTCTTGGCAATTATACTGGAGTGGTTTACCATTTCTTTCTCGAACTCATTTTGCAGATGAGGAAACTGAGGCAAACAGGGTGAAATAACTTGCCCAGGGTAATATAGTTAATAAATGTCTGAGGCCAGATTTGAACTCAGGAAGATGAGTCTTCCTGCCTCCTGATCCAATGCTCCACCCACTGCTGCCACTGGGCAGATTAATATCTAGAAATGACTTTGATGTAAGACAAAAGGAATTAATAAAATTTATTGTGAGGAAGAAAAAAGGGAGAGAGGAAAGAGGAGAAAGAGGGAAAGAGGAGCAGGAGAGAGGGGGAAAGGAAGAGAGAAGGAGAGAGAGACAGAGACAGACAGAGACAGACAGAGAGACAGAGAGAGGGAAGGAGAGAGAGGGAGAGAGGGAGAGACAGAGACAGAGACAGAGAGTGCCTAAGTGTGGGTGAGAAGTAATTGCTGTCAGGACAAGAGAGCCCAGGTGTGTTCTCCTTCCCTCTCTTGAGGCAAGGACCACAACCTGGTTGTTCCGCTCTTACTGAAGAACGCAGCACCACCCAGGCAGCAGTAAGCACCCTCCATTTAAACTGGAACACAAACAAGTGGGCTCTTTAGCTTCTTAGGGCAGAGTTTGTTTCCTTGTCTTCTGCCTAGCACAGTGTCTGGCACACAGTAGATGTTTAATACGTGTCTGAATTTAATCCCACTGGAGGTAGAGTCCTTGCTCTATTCCCATCTCTGCCCAGAGATCACGGGCGATCATGGATGGGCAGGTCATAACTTCCCACGCTTTAGTTTCTTCATCTGCAAAATAGGAGTGACTCACCCTGGAATTAATGCTATATAATCCCAGCTGGTCTCCGAGTATCTAGCCTCTTCCTCTTCTAATCCGTCTTGTGTGTTGCCCACGAATCTTGCCAAAACATCACTTTGATCTTTGCTGCCTTGCTCAAGAACTAAGAAGGGCTCCCCTTGGCCAAAGGGATCGATTCCCTGTTCCCCTATTTGGGATTCCAAGATGCTTGATCACTTGGCTCCACCTTCCTGTCCAACTTAATACTCCTTTAGTTCCCTGATCTCCACTCTGCCCAATCCCAGTTTTCTCTGAACACACCTTTTTCAATTTAGCTCATTTTACAGAAAACGGGAAGGCTTCTTCCTTGATTCTCCAGATGCTGATGCTGATGCAAAGAAAGCTCCTTGAGAGAAAGGACTTTTCATTGTTGTTGTTTGGTATCTCTGCACCTCACACAAAGTAGGTGCTCCTTAAGCAGTTGTTGACAGGTAAGTCCTACCCAATTCCTATTGTACAGGTTATTATTATTATTATTTTTAATGCTTTATTAACTTCTGATTTACATCATTCATTTCTGCTAGATTTTGAGTTACAAGTTTTCTCCCTGTTTTTCCCCTACCCACCCCCCAAAATAGCAGTCCCACAGGATATCCCCTCCTCCAATCTGCTCTCTTCCATATTTTCTCCCATGCCCCTTTCGACTTTTCCAGTGGATCTCTATGCCCCAGTGCCTGTATATCTTATTTCCCAATTACATGTAAGATGGTATTAATAATAGTATGTATATACACACACACATATATACATATATATTTGAATACTTGATTTTAAAACTTTCAATTCCAGATTCATTCCCTTCCTCCTTTGTCACCCACCCTTACTGGGAAGATAAGCAGTTCAGTATAGGTTGTACATGTGTGGCTAATGCAAAACAATAACATAGTAGATATATTGTAAAAGACTGATTATATTTCCCTCCCTCCTATCCCACCTCCCACTAGTTCTTCTCTACTTTGATCCCGTCCCTTTTCAAAAGTGGGTGCTTCCAACTTCCCTCCCCCCGAGCCTGCCCTTTTATTATTTTTTTAACCCAGCTCAAACAAGTAGCCTTCCCTGGTTTCCCTAAGCTAAAAGTGATTTTGTACCTCCTCATGCATGTTCACACTTTACATTAATAACTTGGGCATGTGCATCCCTCCTACTAAACCCAGGTCTTGTTAAGGGCACACAGTGGGTGCACAGTTTTGTTACATTTTGGCATGCCACACCTCTCCATTCTGCAACACTCCAGCATCCCATACCCTCATTTTGCCTACCCTTGGCACCCAGAAGAGGTCTCCCACATTCTTTTAATTCTCAGCTCCCTCCAAAGGTCACCTCATCCCTAGTTGTAGGTTCACATTGCTTTGTCTCCCAACCTTCCCACCTCAACCCCTATTTGGCAAACACCAGGCTTAGCTGTCCACCTCATTTTTTTATTGCAAAAATGTTAAAATAAATTACACTTGACGTTGACTCTGCCAATATTTACATACAGTGTGTTCGATTCCAGGACAGTGATAGGCAAAGTAGCATCATAGAACGAAGAAACTGTCATGAATATCAATAATATGAAAAGATGAGGACACTCCTTCCCATCCCCCTCAAACACTTGGAGGTGAGGGTAGGTGAGGGGTGGCATTTGAAGCTCCACAGAACAGGGAGCTTCTAGTCCATTCACCCCCCATGATGGTTCACATTTCTATGGTGCTTTCAGGTTTACAAAAATCACATTCTTCACAACAACCCTGTGAGATGGGTAGTGCTACTATTAATTAACCCCCTTTTACAGTCAACGTGAGCAGCCAAGTCCGAGCCACTTGCCCAGAATCTCACCAAGGAGTTAGGGTAGAGGATTTGAACCCTGGACTTTCGCATTATCACATCCATTTTTTTCTACTGCAAGACACTGTCTCCCTGACAGATGGACCTGGGGGGGGACACTCTTGGAGTATTCAATAAAAGCCCCTCTGGGTCTTCGCATCTGCTGGTGACCCAGGAAATTGGATCAACCACAGTTTCAAACGGAGATAAAAACTGAAAATTAGCCCTGGAAGGTAACCAGGGGGAGGAAGATAAAAACCAAGGTCACTGAGATGGTCCTATGAAAGTGCTGTTATGTACCACTCAATCTCCTAACATGGGATACTGGCTGAGGCCCTGAGCCATGGGGCAAGGAGGAAGATAGCTTAAGACTCACTGACTTGTCAGATGGGTTCTCAGGGCAACCAGAACCTTCCCCTTACTTTTGGATTTGGATTAAGATGTGATCAGTAGCCAACCACAGATTCCAGATATATATATATATTTTTTTTAATTGCAAAAAATTCTTTTAAAAGTAATAAAAAAAATAAAAATAAAAACTAACCACAGAGAGCAGAACAGGTCTGCCCCAGGGAGACATTGCACAGATAAGTGGCTAGCCCTGCTCTCCCCTCCCCCTCCAAACCCAAAACAAAAGGAAGAATAATTTTCCTTTATAATTTTTTATTCTGGCCAGGTTTCCCCAAGCTTCTTAAAAAAAAAAATTTAAAACAGCAGCTGGGGATTCCAGAGGTAAGTTATAGGAGGCACACCCCTCCCAGGTCTATTAATATGCACACATTGGAGCCAAGATCAATGTCAACTGTTGATTGGGAGATGTGGAAGGAAGGCCAGGAGGCCTGAGCAATGCAGTGCTCCCTCCTCTTTAACTGACCCACTTCTTCATCAAATGCAGGTAAAGTAAGTATGGGAGGGAGGGTGGTCATCAAAATCTTTGCTCTAGGGAAATGCCTGAAGGAAGCCAAGCTCAATGAGTTAGAGACTTCAGGGATGGGTCCAGGGAGAAGATGGGAAAATTCATGGTAAAACTCAGTTGAGGGCAGTTAAATTCCAGGGGGCACATGGAGTGTATATTGTCATCTAGAGACTTCATATTAATCCAAAGAAATGGGTGAGGTGGAATTTCCACCTTCCCCCAACCCCTTTTTGGCCTATGTAGCCTATCTGGTTCCTGGCCCCACAACTAAATATTCACTGACTTGTTTCTCTGGGTTAGCAGAGGGGAGGTCTTGGAGGTACACAGAGATAAGATATGACCCAAGGTCCATCAGAAACCTCAAGCTAGTCCAGAGCAGATCTCCCAAACAGGAAGGGCTACCTGAAACAGGTCCCAGTCTTTCTCACCCACTGAAGCATACAGTGGAGTCCTTGGGGGTGAGATATAATTTCCCCTTTGCCACCATGAGAAGGGCCTGAGTGACAGAGATGGAGGCGGCAAGAAGCAGACCACTGCCTCCTGGAAGTGAGAGAGAGAGAGACAGAGAGAGAGAGAAAAAAGAGAGAGAGAGAGACAGAGAGAGAGTGTGTGTGTGTGTGTGTGTGTGTGTGTGTGTGGTGAAGAGGACTGGGGAGGGGCGCCAAGACACCTGGGCAAAGGCAAAGCCACAAGGAAAAAACACGGGTCTAGAAGAGCTCTTAGACCATGCCAAACTTAATCCCATTGTATAAGTGATGAAATTGAGGCTGGAAGGGAAATGATTTGTCCAATGTCACCTAGGTAACTGAACAGCAAAAGCTGGCTCCAGATTCAGCCAGCATCCCCCTACTCTACACTGCTTTCTGTCCTGCTCCACCTGCTTCTCCCTGAAGGGCTGAGTCCAGAACAGGGGTAAACTGTGCTGACCCTAGAGCTAGCTAGCCCACCCCCACTGTCAGTGACTCTTGCACAAAGGGCCATTTTGGGGAAGGTTTGGTTTGGCCTGTCTTTAAATATGGGCAACAGGGGCCGTGGGGCCCATAGGATGGGTCTAGTTACCACTGGGAGTGTTTCAGTGTGGGTTCTATATTAAACCAGTGGACCTTCATCTTTTCCAAACCCCTAACAGCCCTTTTCGCATTAGAATAGGGGGTTTCTTACTTGGGGTTCATGAACTTAAAAAAAATATATATATATATTTGATATCTATTTCAATATTGTAATTGGCCTCCATTGCAATCCTATTTTATTTTATGCATTTAAAAAGATTATTTTAAGAAGGAGTCTATAGGTTTCGCCAGATTGCCTAAGGGATCCATGATGCACAAAAAGGTTAACCCTTGCATTAGAGTATTGGGGTGGGATGGTGAAGAGGATCTTGGGAAGAAGCAGCTTGGAACAAATACAGGGTCTGTTTCCCCAGCATCCTTGTATACCTCACCCCTATACTTGCTTGCACATTACCCTGTCTCATTATTTGTCTCATCTGTGTTCATGTGGAATCCCCAAATTGACCTTAAGTCATTTTGAGGACAAGGACAGACTGTCTCCAGTGCACGCATTTCAGATTTGAATCCTGTTGCTGGGCAACATACTAAAATTTCAGTCCATTCTGGCTGAATTGAGCTTTCTCTATACAGATCCTCCCAGGAGAGGAGATCCTGTCAATACCCCAAAACTTTAGGCTTTTTTATAGGTCTGACCATCAACAGACCTTGTCTGGCCCCAGTATCATCTATACTCATAAAAATTACAAATGTAGTAAAAAAACAAAACAAAAAACCATCTTTCAGGAACCGAATCTCTACCAACTTCCGGGATCACCAAGGGGCCATGTGGAAACAGTCAGTCCTAAAGTGGGCAGGCAGAGAGGGGAGTATGAGTGCTTAGTGGCATCTGGCCAGAGGGGATGGGAGGACAAAGAATCCCCTTTTCTCTCCCAGTTCAAGGGTCCAGGAATCTCAGCCATCACAGGATAATCCTGAAGGGGAGGTTTAAGGGAAGGAGGAGGCTGCAGGATTTGTGGGATAGGGCAAGTGGGCAGAGAGGGGGGCCTCACGTGCCTCTAGGACTATTGACTTTATTATATTCGTTCATCAGCTGTTCATAAGGCACAGAGAGTTCAGATTCTGTGCTGGTAAAAGTGGAGTCATCAGAGGATGGGAATTCCCCCAGGTTCAGTGGCATCTCTGCCTCAGCCTCCTCTACCTCTCCCTGTTCCTCCCCTTCCTCCCCAGCTAAGTTGTCATCCAGAGATGATTTAGAAGTATCCTCATCTGAGAGGCCTCCTTCCTCATTCACAAAGGTGATGTTGGCATTCTCAAAGATCAGTGGGCGGCAGTCCCGGGCATCCCAAGCTTCACTCTCCTCCTCACTGATTCGGTCCAGCTGGTTGACAAACACAGTTGAGGTGGTGTTGATGTTGTCACTGGGGGGGCCCTCTCCAGTATCCCCACCCTGAGACCTTGAAACGTGGCCTTTCAGCCTCAGCGTCTGGGATACCTCCTCGTAGCTGGGCACACGGGTTTTGGTATAGATTGCCATTGGACCCACAGGAGCAGCCGGGAGGGCAGGCCTTCCGCTTTCAGATCCCACTGCTCTCTCTCCACCTCCCCCACTGGTCTTCAGACCCTTCTTCCCGATCTGCTTGATAAGGTCATTGTAGGTCTCCTCCTTCTTGGACAAGAAGCTGAAAATATTGACGTCCTTGACGCCTCCACCAGATGTCATCTGCAGGCCTTTCTTGGAGTGGGGGGAGCTTTCAAAGGACTCTTTCCTCCTCCGACGACGTTTCTTGATGGCTTTGTGGACTTCCACAAACATGCTCACCTTCCAATTCACAAACAGGGACAACCAGGCCAGCCCTAGGTAGATCCACAGCTCGACAAAGTATCGGTAGAGGGGATGGTAGTTGGCATCAGGATTGACCCCTGGGAGAAGAGACAGAGACACAAGAAAAATCAGTCTTATCACTGGATTATAATTTAGAGCTGGAATGGAGATGAGCAAGCCCAACCTCCTCCCTTTTACAGATGAGGAAATTGAAGCAGAGTTTAAGTGGCTTGCCAAGGGTCACAAAGCTGTTAAAGGTCTAAGGCAGGATCTGAACCCAGGTCTTCTTGATCCCAAGTTCAGTGCTCCATTCTTTGTACCATCTGGCTACCTTTAGGTTCAAAGACCAAACCTCAATGTCTCACCCATAAGGGAGAAAGAAGTAAATTTACATACTTAAGGGGAGGGTAGTGAAGTGGAGAGGATGTGGGATTAGAGCTGGAATACCTGTCACAGCCTCCCTGCATGACCTTGAGTAAGTTACTGCATTCTGGGTCTCAGTTGTCAAGAGAGAAGCACAAGGCTGATTAAGCAAAAGTTCCCAGTGTCCTGTCCACTTTTGATTTATGTGATTTTCTCATCCTAAGAGCCATGCCTGGCATCCTAGGCTTTAGATGAGTCAAATGATAAGGCTGAATCCAAAATGGATTACAAAAATCTATGGATATAGGGGCGGCTAAGTGGAGCAGTGAATAGAGCACTGGCCCTGGAGTCAGGAGGACCTGAGTTCAAATCTGACCTCGGACACTTAACACAAAAAACTAGCTGTGTGACATTGGGCAAATCACTTAACCTCAACTGCCCTCCAAAAAGAAAAAAAAAAATCTATGGATAATTCCAAACCTCCATTGACTTTTGTCCTCCACCTCAACCTAAGCCAAGAATATGAAAAATGTTTTTGATAAGTTATCTCTATTCTGAGCAAAGGCCTTATATATTCACATATCTTAGAATTGGAAAGATCATCAGCCACTGTCCAGTACAGACCTTGGTGGTCCCCAAAACATTTTCAGGGGACTCATGAAATCAGAACAATGGAATTTTTTGCCTATTAAAATACTCCTCCTTTTCCAACTATCTATCTGTGGGAATCTGGATTTTCTTCATACATTTCAACCAAAACAACTTCCCAAAAGATTGAATGCAGAAGGAAATAGGAGAATCCAATCATCTTCTATTAAGCCAGATATGAAAGAGATTTGTACAAATATATATAAAAAATACCACCCTTCTTGCTACATTTGTTTTGGAAGAGAATTATTTTTATTAAAAATTATTACCTATGTTAATGTTTAATGGGCTTATTATTGTAATTTTAAAATTAGTCAAATAAATATTTTAAAAATTGATCAATTTTCACTTCGGATAAATACTGATAGATATAATGGACAAAAAGCAAGAGCTCTGTGAGGTCCTCAATAATTTTTAAGGGAGTATAAAGGGGTCCCGAGACCAAAAAATTAGAGAACTATGGATCTATTTCAAGCCATACTTTAGCAAGAATCTCCTCTCTAACATAAGCAACAGGTGGTCCCTCAGACCTGCCATCTCGGATGGCAGCACATTTCACTTTGGTATGAAAGAGAATTGCTAGAACCTAATCATTAGGAAGCTTCCCCTGACATCAAACCTAAGTCTGCTTTCTGGGGCCAAAGAGATAAAATCAAATCCCCTCCGATACAGGAGAGTCCTTCATCATTCCTTCCTGAGCCTGCTCTTATCCAGGTTAGCCCTCCTCAGGTCCTGTGATCAGTTCTTAACATCACAGACAGTCTTTTACCATACTGGTTACCCTCCTCTTGAGGCTTTCCAGCTCATCTCATTTGACATTTTCAACCTTCTCCTCCCAGAATGTGTTCAGGTTCTTGACTTTCTCCTTCTGCAACCTCCTCACCTCCTTCAAGACATGGCTGGAAGAACCTGAGTTCAAATCTGGCCTCAGACACTTAACACAAAAGTCTAGCTGTGTAACCTTGGGCAAGTCACTTACCCCAATTGCCTTACCTTCCCCCTCCAAAAAGCAAAAAAAAAAAAAAAGACATGACTAGAGACCCCAAAAAATCCACTCCTAATTAGTCTAATTAGTCTCTACCTGACTTTGATGATCTTTTGCCCCAAGTTGCCTCGTACTACCTTACTTTCCTTCTAGATGTATCTGAACTTGCTAATATCTATTTTTTTTTTGGCTGTTTAATGTGAAAGGGTCCTATCTCCCCATTAGCCTGTCTTCAGTGAGTGACAATTACACACAGACTGGGGTTGGGTCCTTTCCAAGCATCTCCCTATATAGCAAGTGTGGTTCTCCATCAAAGCATACCTTCAGCTATCTGAGATGAGAATTGGGGCAAACATTTTTTTAATCAAATTTTTTTCCAAGTGTTTATTCTTCTCCTCCCCCAAAATCCAAAAATAAAATGCCTGTGACAATTAGTTAGTCAACAATCATTTAAGGACTTATTGTGTATCAGGCATTTTGTTAAGTTCTGACCACCCATACATACATGGCCAAGTGAAGTAAATTCAAGTTGGCACAAACTTAAAATCTGAGGTCCATTCTAGCAGTGAAACTCAGTGACTCTGTGCTTCTTTTTCCATCCCTTCTTAGTACTCATCCTTGATCCCTGGGCTGGTTGGATATTAAGCATCATCTAGGGCACTGCATCGGGGAATTCCTATTTGGGTATGGGTTGGACTAATTGCCTTCTGAGGAACCTTTAAGTTTCTGTAGAAGCTGTGACTCAGCTGGCTTATTTCTGTCATCCAGACACTGAAAACTATCCTTTTACAAATAAGATTAGTGTGCAATATTCCCTTTTTCTTTTCCCCATTCTTCCTGTCCTTGTTGTCTTTGTCTTCCTGTTCTACATAGTGTTCTACATAATGGCCCTGTAGAAAAGGCACCCACCTTAGAAGAAGCTCAGAGGTCTACCCAGTTACAAAGAAAAGAGGTAAGTCACAACTGGAGACTTGATTCAGAAAAACAAGCAATAAACAGATAAGATTAAAAACATGTCTTGTACAGGGCAAGGGTCAAGTACATCATGGGGGTGGCAGGCACTACAGAGATTTCCTGTTGAGACAAATGGCCCGGAGCCTTATCACCTGTCTGGATTTATCTAGAAGAGGAGGAGGTATATACCAGGACATTCACCCAAGTTTCCTTTTGCTGCATGAGTATACATACTGAATGCCTACCCTTTAGAAAGGGTCCTGGTACCCCTAGTTTCTGGATGGCTAGATGGCACAGTGTGCCAGACCTAGAATTCTGCTTGAGATAAGGGGAGGGGAAAGGAGGAAAGGTAAAAGAAAGGAGTGTCAAAGGAAGAGGGGAGCGAGAGAAAAGAAGAGGGGGAATAAGAGAGTGGGGAATCTGTCCAACCAGATATCAGGAGAGGGGAGGAAGAGAGAAATGAGGTGGGAGAGAGAAAGAGGGTGAGGGTGAGAGAAAGGAGAGAGAGGTGGAAGAAGATGAGGAAAAAGATAGGAAAATAAAAGAAAGTCTGAGTAGGGAAATGGGGGAAGGGTAAAGGGAAGGAAGCAAGAAAGAGAGAAGGGGTCAAAGGAAGAATTATAGGAGAGGAAAGAGGAGCAGAGAAGAAGAAAGAGATGGTATACTCACCAGCCACATAATCTCCAAAGCCAATGGTGGAGATGGTAATGAAGGAATAGTAAAGGCCTTCAATGTAGTTCCAGTCCTCAGTCACCATAAACACAAAGGGTGGGATCACTAGGTGGACCAGCACCCCCCAAATGATGAAGATGGCTGTGCATGTTATCTGAGCTTTCCTCTGTTTATGGGAAGGGAAAGAGAATGAGAAAGCCAGTTAATTCTGAGAATTAAAAACCCAGAGTCAAGGAGACAGATTTCAGGATGCTCTGAAGGGACCTCCCCAGTCTGGTCTATGAGGTCCTGAGAGGGTCACTTGTAAGGAATTAAATCTCAGCTGGGGAAGCCCAAGGGAATGAAGGAGGTGGGGAAGGGGAAATCTCTACTTCTCTGTTCTCTGGACATTCAGTCTCGTGCTATCATTTCTATTCTTAACCTTGATACATAATAGGGTGAGGTTATCTTCTTCTTTGCCATCCTTTCCTCCACAACTGATCTCTGGATCCTTCCTACCCCTTCCACCAACTATTCACAACATGGATTATAGAGTTCTAACTCTAGAATCAGAAGATCTAGGTTCAAATCCCAGGTCTCCTGGGGAAAGGAATTTCATTACCTTGGGTCTCAGTTCTCTCATTCGTTAAATGAAGGGATTTCACTAGACTATCTTTAAGGACCCTTCAAACTCCAACCTTCTATGATCCTATAACTTTCCATCTCTAGATGGAAATGGGGAGGTAGGTGTGGGCTGCCTTCCACAGCCCAAACAGGAAATGACAAAGGAGGTATCTCCTTGCCTAGGTCCCTAATCAGTAAAGAGACCAGGCTCATCAGACCTCCAGGGAGAATCCCACAGGAGCATACGTACCAGGCTCACACCCCTCTTGGTGAGGAATTGCCCAAGTCTCTTAGCACGTCCTCCGAAGAACTTCCCCAGGGCATTGATCCAGGTCAAGCAGAGGGGAACCCCAAAGAGGCCATAGAAAATGCAGAAGAGGCGCCCGGCAGGGGTTTTGGGGGCCACATTTCCATAACCTTTGGAAGGAGAAACAAGAGGGATCAGGCAGAAAGTAAATCCCTTTATAGAAAAGAATTCAGTGGGGGAAGGTGAGAGAGAAAGGTTGAGAGGAATGGGAATGTGATAGGAGCAGATGAACTGATTTGAGAAGTCCCCAAGACCTGATCAGCTCCAGCTATGAGCTGAGTGACACACGTGCCCTTTCCCTCCTTTTCTCCCTCCTCCTCCTCCCAACAGCTCTAGGGCACACCCAAGCCTTCCTGGATTTATACAGCTCATGTCCACCTCTGTCAATCAGAACCTCTAGCTAAGATTTAATCTCAATAACTGCTGCTAATTACTTATTTTGCTTAATTACCCACATCTGATTTATCATCACTCTCTAGTGGGACAGCTTTTGGAGGGTGGGGGCTCAGCCTCCCAAATAAGTGCCCAGTCCGAGGCTCAGTAATTCCCTGTGAACTGCGTCAGACACTCTGGGAAAAGTTCTTTTCTTAAAGTCCACAGGAGGGCATCAAAAGGACAAATTGTGACTAATGTTTTTGTTTGGTGGTTAAGAGCTGCCAGACCGTACCTAGTCCTTCCTGAAAGCTAAGGACTGAGCTCAGGGGATAGAACAGAGAGGAATGGATAAGTCTGGAAGATCCCCGGTAAACAGGAAGACATGGGAGGCATAGGAGGCCCACATCAGCACAGACATACAGAAGGACATACCAATGGTGGTGATGACTGTGGCAGCGAAGATGACAGCATTTGGCCAGTTCCAATTATTGAAGGTTTGGTTCCCCGTGATAGCCACTCCCTGCCCTGCAGCATCAGATACTACCTGGGGGGAGAGGACACAGAAGGGAAAAGACAGTGAGAATTCAGACAAGAAAGGGTGGGAGATGAGGGGAGACCAGGCTCAGACAGAGAGCCTCACAGGAAGCAAGATGCCTGATCTTGATACCCAGAAGCATTCTATTGCTAAAGAGCCTTATCATTTCCCTCTAAGGCCAGCAGGCTTAGCTCACGGCTGGGAATTACCCAGCCAGGTGGTGTTATTATTTACTATTATGATTACTATCATCACTCAAGAACTAGGGACCATATCCACTCCCATTTACTTCTAGGTGCTAAGCCAATGAGATTTTTGAAACCCAAGAGGGATTTCTCACAGGGTGGAAAGAGTATTTGTCAAGTCAAGAGGTGGCCTGATTCAGAGGACAAAGTATCGGCTATGGAACCAGGTTCTGCCTTCGGTCATGTGTCAGAAAAAGGCAAAAGACAATCCTGTTCTCACATGCAAACAATCATAAAATACAAGAAAAGCATTTATAAAGGAAAAGCATTTATAAAGGACCATTTATTAAGCGCCTACTCTGAGTCAGAGATTGTGCTAAGGAGTGGGGATACAAAAGGGGGCAAAAGATAGTCCCTGTTCTCAAAGAGCTCATAGGCTAATGGGGGAAACAAGTTGCAAACTATTACAGACAAGCCAAGCATTTGTGAAGCGCTATTTATTAAGTGTGGGTAGCTAGGTGGCACAGTAGATAGATTGCTGGTCCTGGAGTCAAGAAGACCTGAGTTCAAATCTGCCTTCAAAAACTTCCTAGCCATGTGACCCTGGGCAAGTCACTTAACCCTGTTTGCCTTAGTTTCTTTATCTGTAAAATAAGCCAGAGAAGGAAATAGCAAATCACTTCAGTATCTTTGCCAAGGAAACCCCCAACAGGACTACATAACTGGACATGATTGAAATGAATAACAACATTTTAAAAATACCGACTATGTTCCAGTCACTATGCTAAGCATTAAGGGAGATGAAAGACAGTTACCACTCTTCTCAAGTAGCTCAGTCTAATGGGGCAAAGTTCCTGCAAACAATGATGTACAAACAAGATATAGGTAGGATACTGGTAATACCTTATTTATAACTTTTGTGTTCAGGGTCCAGTCCCATAGTATGGAATGGGCAGTGGTAAACTAGAGAGTATCCAAAGAGTATTCAAAGTATCCAGAGAGTATCTAAAGAGTATCCAAAGTGTCCAAAGAGTATCCCCCCAAACAGAAAAATGCCTTGATCCCATGCCTTTAAAAAAAAATTATGTAATAAAACAAGCATTTGTTTTAATAAAACAAATTATATTATAAAAATAATAAAAATAAAATTAAAATATAAAATAATATAATAAAAAAGATGATCACATTAAAAAATGAGGATAATCAATAGAGAGAAAGCACTAGAACTAAGAGGGATAAGGAAATTCCTGTAGAAGGTGCAATTTTAGCTGAATTTGAAGGACACCAGGGAAGCCATAGGGTGGAGATGAGAAGGAAGGACAGAATTCCAGGCGTAGGGAACAGCCAGTGAAAATCCCTGGAGGAACTATAAGGAGACCAGACTGAATCACAGAGTATTGTTGGGGATAGGGAAGTACAGAATAAGAAGGTTAGAAAAAGTGGGAAGGGCTCAGGTTATAAGGGCTTGGAATGTCAACAGCTGCTTTTATGTTGGATCCTGGCAGTGATACAGAACCAGTGGAGTTTACTACTGAGTAGAGGTGACATGGTCGGACATACACCTGGGGAAGATCACTTTAGTTTAGGTGTCAGGTGATAAGGGCCTTCAAATCTACCTGGGTGACCTTGAACAAATCACCTACCCTTTCTAGGCCTCAGTTTCCTCATCTGAAAAATAAGAGGACTGGGATGGAAAGACTCCAAGGTCCCTCCCCCTTCCTGTTTTAAATCAAAGATGAGACCCTAGCTCTGACATTAAAAGTAGCAGTGGATATACCAGCTAACATTTCTAGGCTAGGCTTAAATTTCCTTATCTATAAAATGGGGGTGATCTTGGTTCTTGCACCAGTTACCTCACAAACCCATACAAAGAGCCCTTTGTAAGGGTGAAGGAACTCTTTTACAGTGAGTTGTCATGATATGTTAATCAGTGGGGCAAGGGTCTGGGAGGTAAAACACGCTATTTGCCTTTCAGGGAGGTTTAGAAGTAGGTCCAGATAAGATTGGGGGGGATGTAGGGGACAGGCTACTTAGGATATCCTTACTTCTGGGGCAGGAGGAGAGAAAGGCTTAGGGGGATCATAGGATTTAGAGTCAAAAGTACCTTAGAGATTATCTAGTCCAACTGTCTCATTTTTCTTTAATAACAATAGCTCACATTTATAAAGTGCTTATTATGTGCCGGACACCGTGGTAAATGCCTTACAATTATCTCATTTGATCCTCATGACAACCCTGGGAGGTAGGTGCTACAATTATCTCCATTTTACAGATGGGGAAATTGAGGCAGACAGGTTAAGTGACTTGTCCAAGGTAACATAGATAGTATTTGTCTGAGGCCATTTTGGGGGGCAGCTAGGTGGCGCAGTGGACGGAGTGCTGGGCTTAGAGTCCTGCTCAAATCCAGCCTCAGACATTTACTAGCTGTGTGACCCTTAAGTCACATAACCCTGTTTGCCTAAGTTTCTTCATCTGTCAAATGAGCTGGAGAAGGAGATGGCAAACCATTCAAGTACACTGACCAAGAAAATCCCAAATGGTGTCACTGAAAAAAATGACTGAACAACAAGAGGTTGTATTTGAACATACTGACTCCAGGTCCAGCGCTCTATCCTCTGTACCAACTTGGCTATCTCTAGTAATGGAATGCTGAGCCAGGGACCCAGCAGGATGAGCCCCAAATGGGAAGGGACTACCAAGGTCTACACTTTACTCCAATCCCAACATATAAGCCTCTCCTCTCCCTTTATGCCATTCCCAAATAAAATGACACAGGGAAAGTCTTCAGCCTTAAAGAGAGGGCTGAAGCTTCAATCAGGAAGTTTAACACAGGAAAGGGCAAGGTTGGAAGGGAGGAGGGGAGAACGAGGGAGGGGTGTAGAATTCAGGGTCCAGGATGAGGTCGCACAGAACTTTATCATCCTTCTCCCACCACCACCACGCCCTGAGTTTGTTTCAGCTCCAGCTCCACTGACGTGTGTTGGGGAAAAAAGCAAGAGGGTGGATTTGCTGGACAGGAATGTGAAGTTTACAGATACGGTGAGAGAATCCATATAAATGGATACAGTATGTTCTTTAAGGAATTTTCCAATTCCATGTGTTGGTCCAACAGGCTATCAACACTGTTTATCATCCGTCTCTCCACAGAGATTCAACGGCTCAGTTTCTAAGCACTTCCAATGGTTATGGTTAGGAAGATAGGGGTTGTGTTTGTCCTTAGTTTTTGAAGAGGACCATGGCATCAAGGAAATGATAACATGACTTGCTGTCAATGGAGTGGGGGTGGGGAGGAGGAAGACAAGAATTTAAATATGTAAAATATATTTAATAATTAGATTTATTAAATTATAATTTACTACATATTAATTATTATATAATATAATAATATAGTAAACCTATTTTATGATATTATTTTTGTTTAGTCATTTCAGTTGTGTTTCACCCTTTATCACTTCAGCTGGGGTTTCCTTGGCAAAGATACTGGAATGATTTGCAATTTCCTTCTCTAGCTCATATTATAGATGAGGAAACTGAGACAAATAGGATGTAGTGACTTACTCAGGATCATACAGCTAGTAAAGGTCTGAGGCCTAATTTGAATTCAGGTCTTCCTGACTCCAGGCCTGGTGCTCTGTTCATTGAATCTCCTAGCTGTCCTTTATGACAGTGTTATATAATATATTGAATTTTAGATAAATATATTCAAATATATGTTTATATAAGATATAAATATAAATACAGTTTAACACATAACATAAATTTATATTAAAAATATATATACATATCATACACCACACAGAAATAAAATATTCCCTGTCTTTAGGAGTTCACAATCTAGCTAGAGACAGCACAAGAAATGTCAAACAATTGGGGAAAATATAAATAGGTGAAAAGGGAAGGATGTTTGAAGGTCTGCTCTGGGGATTTCAGAAAATGCTAAGTGCAATAAATTAGACTTTTATAGGATGGAGGAGGGAGGGAGGGATGGGCCCAACGCTTGAGGCAAATGTCGTAATAGGGAGAAAGCAGTGCTGCTCAATTCTGAAGTTCCTACTTCTTTATCAAGGAGAAGGATCTTCAGATTGGAAGGTATAGGACAAATGTGTTCAAAAGGGAACTGAAGGACAAGGTAGGTAATGAGAGAGGTTTAACTGAAGTCTCCAAGGCAGATGACTTCCATCCTAGGAGATTCAGAGAACTTGGTAAATGTGACCAAAGAACCACCACTTTCAGTGATCTTTAAGGAAACACAGAAAACTGGAGAAGGGCCAGAAAGTCAGAGATGGTCAAATGCTCCAATTCTCATTCTCTCTTTCGTTCTCTCCCCTTACATTCCCCGAACTACTACATACTGGTGAATTTGAGTTCTAGGCAAAATTATAAAGTAGCTGATTAAACATTTAGATAGGAAAGTGTTGATCACTAGGAGCCAATGTGGGTTCACTGAGGATTTCTTCAGTACTTGATGGGATTTCATGACAGGGCACTCAATCTACTGAGAAAGACTGAAACCTTTCCATATTTTAGTAGACAGTCTTCAAGCTAGTGTCAGAGATTGCTCACTTCTGGCTTCACCTTTCACATTCTCTATTTTTCTACCAGCAGCCTTCTTACCCTGATCTTCAGCCTTTTCTTCTGACTGATCTGCCACTGGCCTGGACTAAGAGCTCCTGGGCCTTCAATACCAGCCCTGTTCCTAACTCTTGAGATTTCTCCACCTCCTTATCTGGATATCCAGTCATATTCCCAAGTGGGCATCCTTGTCCCCCCGACCACTGATTCTCCTGCTTTCCAGTTCCCCTTTATATGTTGTCTTTCCTCATTAAAATGTAAACTAAGAGTAAAAATTGTCTTTTTTTTTTTTGCTTGTATTTGTATCCCTAGCACTTAGCACAGTGCCTAGAACATAGTATGCACTGAATAAGTGCTTCATCTATCACCAGGTGGCCAAGCTTCTGGTTATGAACTGGGCTGCTACTTGGATGAGAAACACACCCACATTCCACTGCCAGGCCTGTATTTCCAGCTTGCTAGGACCTGTTGGTACTCTTCACTGGCATGGCTCCTGAGGATCCAGGGCTATAAGGAGGCGCCAGAGCTAGGTCTACAGTAGATATCACTAAGAACAAGTCATGCCAAACAAGAAGAAGTATAGTTTAGTGGAATGAGCACTGGATGGTCAGAAAACATAGATTTTGGTCTCGTGTGACCTTGGGCAAGTCACTGAGATGCCTTCTTTTGGAGTTGGAAGTCTTGATTCTGAATCTGGTACCCTTACCATCAAACCACAGTGTTTCTCTATCCTCCTCATTTTACTGATAAGTGGTTGTTCAGATTGCATACCATTTGTTTCCTGTCCATCCCTCCAAAGAAAAATGCCTTAGAACCAGTTCCTGGTATCTAAGTTTTAGGCCTTTGGGTTTTGGCACTGTCTTCAGGTTAATTGTATATCTTGCCTAGGAGGAATAATGCTTCAAGCTTTCAGCAAGTCACTTACATGTTAGTATAAATGAATCTCGGATAATTTCCTCATAGTCTATTTGGCCAAGAGGCAGGGTGATATGAGAGAGAGAGACAGAGAGAGACAGAGACAGAGAAAGACAGAGAGAGAGAGAGAGAGAGAGAGAGAGAGATTGTGAGTGAATGAAAAGAGGCAATTAGTGCACTAAAGGAAAGGATGGAAGGGAATTGGGAGAGGCCCCCCAAAATACTTAAATGATACTATACAGAAGAAATACAAAGGATGTAGGTTCAAGTTTTGACTCTGAAGCTTACTATGTTAAGTCACAAACTCTCTGACATTGGTTTCTTTATATATAAAGAAGAGGTTGGATAGGATGACCTCTGATGTTCCTTTATGGCCAGATTTATGATTCTTTGACTATTTCAAGTTAAGTATTGAAGGACTGAGAAAGCTGGCAGGCTCCCTTGGCCTTGGGGATCTGGCTGCTCATCTGAGTCAGGTCCCAGTAACTGGACCAGCTCCCCTCCGCACAGAACACCATTTATATTATAAGTCTTCAGACCCTTTCCTTATCAGCCTGGCAATGACCCACTTATTCTCTCTCTTCCCACTTTTATCACCATGTGGTTCTCAGAGCCAGGGATGAGAGAGTCCCTGGAAACCTTTAGCCTCACAAAGATGTCACGTCTCTCAGGGGCCCCAGTCTTCACCCTCACGGAAGTAGAAAGAGTCCTGGGGTCACAGGTCCTAAACTGGGGCAAGAGAGCTTCCCCAACCACGTTATGGTCAATCCTGTGACCCAGGGGTGAGAGGAACTCTAGAGGAAGAAGGAACAAAGAAAACTCTTTCAGTAGGACTTGAGGGAATTCAATTCAATACATTTTTATTTAAAAAAAAAACAAACAACTTTGCTAGGCATAGAATCTAGAGAGGTGAGAATAGATATGGCTCCTTGGAGGCAGCATGGGGTGCAATGGATAGAGTGCCTGGTCTGGAATCAAGAAAACTTCTCTTCCTGACTTCAACTCTGGCCTCAGACACTTCCTAGTCATGTGACCCTGGGCAAGTTACAGAATCCTGTTTGCCTCAGTTTCCTCACTTGTAGAATGAGCTGGAGAAGGAAACAGCAAATCATTCCAATATCTTTGCCAAGGAAATCCCAAATGAGTTCATAAAGAGTCAGACCCAAACAACATATCCTGCTCTCAGGGAGCTCACAATTCTGAAACCAGAGGATTCAAAACTGGAGATCTGTTTTAAATCCCTTATAAAGAAACTGAGGTCTAGAGAGAAAAGTAACAACTTGTTCCATGGCATCATCTTGTATGAGAGTAAAGACCACAGATCTAGAGTCAGACAATACCTCAGAGGCAACCTAATCCAACCCCTATATTTTGCACATGGGGAAACCAAGGCCCAGGGAGGTTAACTGATTTACCAAAGACTATACATATTCATATATACATATACAGAGAGAGAGAGAGAGAGAGAGAGAGAGAGAGAGAGAGAGAGAGAGACTAACAAATATATCTGAGAAGCCCCCAAGAAAGAAATAGCAATGATTCAAATGGAGCTAAGACTTTGGGGTTTAAGAAACAGTTTATTCACAAATCTACAAGGTAGGTTATGGAAGGTACTTTGATACTCACAACAACTCTGTGAAATAGCTGTTATTCCCATTTTGCAGATGAGGAAACTGAGACTTGCTAAAATGAAGTAATTTTCCCATGGTCACACAGCTAGTAAGTGTTGCAAGGCAGGATTTGAATTCAAGTCTTTCTGATGGTAGGTCCAGCACTCTGTCCACAGTGCCACCTATTTACAATCCAGGAAATGGAGGTCACAGATTCTTTGGTTCCTCACATCATCATCTCTCCTAATTCCTTCAAGGAAGTTTTCTATATCCCTAAATTTTCTTTTTTTTTTTTTTTTAAGCAATCGGGGTTAAGTAACTTGCTCAAGGTTACACGGCCAGTTATTTCTGGGTGTAGTGCTGAGTATTTGAGCCCGGATTTGATCCAGGTCATCCGGACACTGGAGCCGGTGCTCTTACTCGCTGAGCCACCTGGCCTCCCCTAAACAATTGGGGTTAAGTAACTTGTTCAAGGTTACACGGCCAGGTGTTTCTGGGTGGGTGCTAAGTGTCTGAGCCCGGGATTCGATCTCCAGGTCTTCCCAACACTGGAGCTAGTGCTCTTACTTGCTGTGCTACCTGGCCATCCCTATATCCCTAAATTTTCAACTGTGGCAAAGCCTGCAGAATTTTTCCCCCTAATTGCTAAACTTGATAATTATTCCATGGCTGTCCATCTTACTCCCCAAATTGGATTATGTTCCTTAAGGATAGGGACTGTGTCTGTGGCTTATGTATTTCTAGCAGCTCACACTATTGGGCAGTGGTATGCCCAATGACTGGGCATACAGTAGGTTCATAGAGCAAACATCCTTGGTCAATAGTCAGAAAACATAAGAACTGACATGTACACCAATTTAAGTCTTGCTAAATGCTTTACAAACATTACCTTATTTGAGCCTCATCATAACCTAGCTATTACTATCCCCATTTTTTCAGGCTGGTAAACTGAGGCTGGGGGAGTTCAAATGACTTGCTCATAGTCACAAAGGAAGGTATCTGAATGAATGAATGAATCCATCCCATCCATCCTGAGCTAGACTGCCCTCACCGTTGCTTCATTCTTGGGGAATCTAGCCAGAGAACTAGTAATCTCAGTATGGGTTAAGGAAGACTGAGAGGCACCTTTAGAAGCCATAAGGGATGTATAGGGCAGATCTTGGATTTGTTAACTGTGTGGGAAGCTAGACCCCTGCTGCACAGACCTTCAGACTAGTCTTTAGCTCAGTGTTCCATTGGCGCCAGACTCCGTCTTGGAATGAAAGAGGTAACCAACCTTTGGAGTAACAGAGGCCTCTGTGAGGTTTAGACGGACAGGGTGGAGGGTAGAATTGGGGTGTGGAAGAGACAAGCCACAGACAGGCAAACACTCTGCAGACAGTTTGTCCTTACCCCAGCCCAGGCCCTGGGATCAGAGAAACAGCCCTCCCCAGGAAAGGGCCCAGCCAGTCTCATTCACCCAAAGCATTCTTTAACTTGGCTCTCAAAATTACACAAATCAATATTTTCATTTTCTGCACAAGTCTGGAGATTGGACTAGGGATGGGAAAGGGCTAAAGACGGGGACCTCGAGACAGGCTAGGCTTAGCTTTCATTTCTGGAAAGAGCTCAGACTTATTCCTTTGTTTTTCCCATTTTCTTTCAAGTCACAGGGGCCAAGTTTGGGCCTGTAGTCTCTTCTCCAGCCCCTTCTACAAGATTGGGGGATGGGGTAAAAGGGTTCCTAAATCAATGAAATTTGCTCAGACAAAAACCTTAGCTGGAGTCCAGTCAACCTCTTAAAGAGGTAGGGTTTGTCCCACTGCTGCCATACTCCAGAGCCAGCCCTTTCCCCCACAATTCCCCAGCACTTACAAACCCATCAATATCAGGTCTCCTGGTGATTCCTGGCTGTATCTGCTAGCAGCAAATGTATTTTCCTGTTGTATGTCACAAGATTATAAGATCACTGGAAAGAAAGAACATTAGATATGCCATGGAGTCCTCATTTTATTGAAGTATAAGGTCTAATTAACTTGTCCCAAGTCACATAGTAAGTGTCCTGGGGCAAGATTTGAACACAGGTCTTCCTATCTCTCAATTCAGCATTTTATCCACTTTGAAAAATCACTTCCTACAGGCCCTTCCACTTTGCAGGATCAGAGAACTGGAGCAGGAATCAATCAATAAACATTTATTAAGCACCCACTCACTATATACCAGGTACCTTCTAGGCCTTGGGGTATAAAGACAAAGAATGACACAATCTCAACTGTTTAAGGAGCTCACATTCTAACAGAATGAACCTTAGAGGTCATTGCAACCTCAATTTACAAATGAGGAAACTGAGCCAGGGAGATGTTAAGCAATTTACTCAGGATCACAGTGCTAATAAGAATCTGGGCAGGATTAAAATCCAGGTCTTCCTGACAACTTTAAACCCAGTGCTCTACCACCTAACTATAATATGCTGCCTTTTTTTGGGAGGGGGGAGAGGAATCAATCAGGTTAAGTGACTTGCCCAGGGGCACCCAGCTAGTAAGTGTCTGGGACTGAATTTGAACTCAGGTCCTCCTGACTCCAGGGCTGGTGCTCTATTCACCTCACCACTTAGCTATCTCCCCATGCTGTCTCATAGTTATCCTCCCTAAGAAACCCATCAGTATTTCCTGAGAGGAAAATTCCAGTGTCTGGGAGCACCAGAGCTTGAAGGGACCTTAGGGCCTTTATCTATCCTGTACATTCTAGGAGGCACCATAATCTAAGTAGCAGAATTGGCTCTAGACTCAAGTCAAGAGACTAGATCTCCCAGTCCTGGCCCTAATACCACCTGTGGGAATACTAGATTCAAGGTAAGATCCAAACTTTTCACCACAAAGCAGAGATAATACATCATCTATCTACCTCACAAAGCTGATGGGAGGAAATTCTCTGCAAACCTGAAAGCCCTGGTCTAATAATTTCATCTTCATTGGTTTTAGTTTCTTCATCTGTAAAAAAAATCTGGACTCAATGAACTCTAAAGTTCCTCCTAGCCCTAAATCTAAGATTGTGCTATTCACATCCTTTTTAGAGTGGTCAACAAACTCCCAGCTAGGTGGTGACAAAAATGGCTTTAGAACACAGAGGGCAAACAGTGCTTTTATCCCCATACCACAGTTCATTTTCCCATGGAGACAATGCTTGTGTGAGACACATGACTTCTTCCACTGCCAACAGAGGTGCACAGGGCCACCATAGCACCCTTCCTTGGGGAAGAGTCCCTAACACAAGTTTGCAAAATAGACAATAGATAAAGAAACTAAGGTTTTAACTAAGGTTAAGCTTAATGACTGGCTCAACCTCTCCCTAACTGAGGGTTTTGCCCCAGTGCTTAGGTCCATGGGATCAGTTCCTTCTATTGAGAAGTCCTATCTGATCCAGAAACCTAAGTCTGGAATGTCTCAGGTCTACCATGCTTGGCTCTCTTTATACAGCCTTAGCCCCCTAAATGCATGAGACCCCTAAGACCAGTGACACCAGTTTCTGACATGATCTCCTTCCAGCTCTGCAGAAACAACTGCCAAGAGAAACCAAGGCATATAGTGTGGTTTGTGTGGCCTTAGAGAAGGCAGGCAAGGCATCCCAAATCTTTCCCTTTCTATTTGTCCCACCAGCAATTCACATGTTCTCCAACACCAGCTGGTCCTTGGGGGGGTGGGGGGGAGGCTCGCGGGGCGGGGCGGGTATACAGAGGTCTCCTCTGTTCATCCTGACATCTTTTTGTAGTTTTGTTTCAGTTGGATCCTGCAGTAACAACTCTGACAGCCTCGGTGTGCTGGGGTGGCCAGCAAAACCCAGGAGTAGGCTCCAATTTCTACCAGGACCCTGAGCTGCCCGATTCAGCAAGGGAGGAAGGGAGGGAAAGAGGGAAATCTAATCAGCAAACATCCCACAATGGTGCTGGCCAGGCTAGGGGATGTGCAAGCTGCCAAAACTAATACCATCAAGGCTCTCCCTGTGGAGAGTAGGTCCCACTGGAGTCATGGAAGGAAAAGCGGAGCCAGGCAGGGTGAAAAGGAGAAGGCTAAGAAGCGATGGAAATAAGGTGTAGAGGGAAAAGGACCAAGGGCATAAATGAAGATAGAAGAGAAAGACTCAAGGAAACTGGAATGTACAGGCTGTGGGGGTGGAGGGAGGTGTACAAGAACACAGGGCCAGGATACCATGACTGTGGTAAGGGCTCCTGGGAAAGTAAAGGGGGTTCTCCCCTGGTTTCTGAAGTCAAGGGAGACTTCATCTCTACCTTCACTCCACCACTATTCATAAGAATACAGTCGGTGTATACCAAGCAGGAAAAGGCAGAGGTGATTCAGCCCTGACAGGGCTGGAGAAGGGTGGCTTCTTTGACTTCACGACTCTGTCCAGACCCTGACTAGTAGGCTATTCTTTGAGGTGGTCTATCTCTGCATTCTCTTCCGCTTTGTGAAGGGGTTATGAATGCAAACCAAGGATTATTTTTGTTTTATTCTTTGTCTTCTTAGCACCAGGTAAAGGGCTTTTAATACAGTTGCTGCTGTTTGGTCATTTTTTTTCTGACTAAAAGAAGGGATTTTCCATTGGGACTTAAAGGAAGTCTGTAGTTAGTGAAGAGGACATAGAGCATTTCAGGCATGGCGGACAGTCAGAAGATGCCCAGAGCTGACACATGGACTATGTTGCTTGTGGAAAAGCCAGGAGTCCAGTGATACTGGTTCAAAAAGTGACCCCACTTTGGGATTTTCTTGGCAAAGATGCTGGAGTGATTTGTCATTTCCTTCTCCAACTCATTTTACAGATGAGGAAACTGAGGCAAACAGGGTTAAGTGACTTGTCCAGGGTCACACAACTAGTAAGTGTCTGAGGGCAGATTTAAACTAAGGAAGAGGAGTCTTCCTGATTTCAAAAAGGCATCAGTATATATGTGGACACACACACGTGTGTATATATGTATGCATGTGTATATATACATTTTAAAGAAACAGCTTCTTAAAGGACCTTCTAGTCTGCCCTGTCATTCTATAATCACTTGGCTATGACTTGGTATTTGCTTATTTGAGGGCAAGGGCTGCTTTGTTCCAGTCTCTAGGGTCCCCAGTATCTGCCTCTTAGTTGATGGTTAATCTAGTTCAATCATTTGTAGAGGATGAAACAGAGGAACCCAGGAAAGCAAAAAATGCCTTGCTTAAGATAATACAAATCAGCAGCAGAGATAGGGTTCAAAACTGATGTCTCCTGTCTCCAAAATTCAGCATTCTTTCCACTAAACCACTTAAACTCTACAGCCAGCTCATCTTTCTGCCTTCTGTCCCTCTCTTCTTCCCCACCTGGTCCATCTTTTAAAATGAGACAGCTGGGTGAAGCAGTGGATACACAACATTGTGTCTGAAGTTAGGAAGACATGAATTCAAATCTAGCCTCAGACACTTTTTCAACTGGATGACCTTTGGCAAGTCACTTAACCTCTCTCTGCTTCCAACTTCCTCAACTTCGAGATAATAGCCCCTATCTCAGAGGGGGGGATCAAAAGAGACAGTGGTAAGGAATGCACTTAACATGGAACCTGGCACAGCAGAAACTGAATAAATGCTTGTTTTGCTTGAGTGTTGAAAATAAATTTTTTAAAAACATTTATTAAGCATCAATTATGTGCCAGGCAGTGTGATAAATTCTGGGGATACAAAATGAGGCAAAATATCCAGTCTCTTCCCTCAGGGAGCCTGCAATCTAATTGGGGGGAGGGCATGCAAATACATAAATACAAAATAAACTATTGACAGGATAAATAGGAAGCAATTAACTTATTGGCAGGCTGCCAGTAAAAGAAGGGATTTTCCATAGGGACTTAAAGGAAGTATGTAGTTGGTGAAGAAGACATAGAGCATTCCAGGCATGGCGAGCAATCAGAGAAAATGCCCAGAGCCACAGATGGACTATGTTGTTTGTGGAACAGCCGGAAGACCAGTGTCAACTGGGTCAAAAAGTGCATGTGCTACAAGAATAAAGTGTAAGAAGACTGGAAAGATAGGGGGGAGCTAGGTTATAAAGGGCTCTTAATACCAGTCAGAGAATTTTTTATTTGCTCCTGGAGGCAACAGGGACCAGAAGGCAGCAGCAGACCAGGAGAAACTCCAGTGTGGGCAGGTCACTGGGGAACTTCCCAGCTGCCACTTGGGCGGCAGGCCACCAGAAGCAGAAAGGGAGCTAAGTAATGTCTCACAGCAGGAGGAAGGGAAGGTGGTAGTATGTAGGAGGCTGGGGGTAGAAGAGAGGCAGCGGAACTCTGAGGGACAGAGATGGGCACATGTGTTCTCTGCCTTCCAAGAAGACAGCAGGGACAGGAGATATATATATATATACAAATATATACTGATGCCTTTTTCCAGAGCTAGTTCCCCCAGGCTTCAGATCCATCTGGAGCCACAGGGCAACCCTGACCAGTTTCCCATCCAGCTAAGCAAGTTAGAACAGGCCAAAGCATCCAAGCAAGTCAGAACAGGCAAAAGCATCCAGGAAATGCCACAAAGCCCGCCTCTTCAGCCAGTTTCAAGTGCACTGACTGCAGGTCACTAGCTGAAGACTGGAAATGAGAAACCAAAGTCTAGATACATGCATGATTTGCTAACATTCTTAGTGTTTGGGGCACAGTCCCCACCCCAACTGGGCCCCCACACCAACTCACAATAAACTGGGTCAAAGTACTTCTCCAAAGAAGTAAATGCTTTCCTCCAGGGCACTCTGCATTTCTTATAACATGTAGGCACTTTTTACTTTTAAAACCTCACAGAGAGTGAACCCCCTGAGGGCACAGTGGCTCACTGGCTTAGCTAGCAGAAAAGAGAATAACAAAAAAATTCTAAAGGGGAAGATTAAGGTGAAGGCATTGAGGGAAGGAACACAATAGAGAGCCCCAAACAACCCACAAAATGAATAGATCTGCTTAAATTGATCTGATGACTTAACAACCACTCCAAGAATGATTTAGATTTTGGCACTAAGGGTTATAGTCTTAACAAGTTATTAGCAAATAAAGGACTTCTATTTTGCATTTATTGGTAATTCCCCCAATACCCTTAGAAAGTAATCTCCTGGAGCACAGAGAGGGTGTTTTTACCTTTATTTGTAACCCCATGTCCTTTGCAAGAAGCCAGGTAGTAAAAGTGTTTTTTAAATGATGACAAATTTTGCAGTCAAGATTGTTGCAGCTTGAACCTCACTTAAAACACTGATTTAATGATCTGAGAGCCCAAAAAGGAAGCAAGGAAGGAAACAAGCATTTATTAAAAGTGCACTATGTGCCAGGAACTATTCTAACAAAAGCATGCTGCTGAAGAGCAGGAATAGGGGAAGGGAGGAAAGGAAGATGGGACAGTCAGTGTTTGAAAGTTCTAAAGTTAGGACAGGATGAGAGAGGCTGAATTCTTCCACAAAACGCAGATTCCAGAAGGAGCTCACCCCAGTGGGACAAGGGGGCAAGCTTTACAGAGAGTCGAGAAGACTGCCCCCCTCCCCCCCGCCGCCATGTTCCAGAGCAATGAGACACTGAGGGAGGTTCCAGAATGAGAGACAGCATGGTTTAGAATAGAGCAAGGAACTGATAAAGGAAGATATCTAAACGCCTAGAACAACAAATCTCCACCAGTCAGACCATACCATCACCCAGAGACCAAATATCTTTACAAAGTACTGGACCATAAGGGCATGCTCATTGATTGGGGAAAAGCTCAAGAAATTATGGTAGATGAACGAAATGTAACATTATTGTGTGCAGTAGGAAATTTGTATGAATCGATAAAGAACAAATAGAAAAAGCCTGGAGAACAATTTATATGATAACATGGTAAAGGGGCAGCTAGGTAGCACAGTGGATATGGAGTCAGGAGTATCATCTGAGTTCAAATCTGGTCTCAGACACTTACTAGCTGTGTGAACTTGGGCAAGTCACTTAACCCTGTTTGTCTCAGTTCCTCATGTATAAAATGAGCTGAAGAAGGAAATGGCAAATCACTCCAGTATCTTTGCCAAGAAAACACCAAATGATGTCAACAAAGAGTGGGAAAGACTGAAAAAAAAAATGACTGAACAACCACCAGTATAAAGACAAACAATTTTTAAAGACTTAAGAATTCTGATCAAAGCAAAGAATCAGGGTGCAGATTTAGTCATTTATTTTTTGGATATAATCCAAGCAGGAATTTTGTTTGCTTGAGCATGGGTATTTTATTACAGGGATTTTCCCCCCTCCCCCTTTTCTTCCCCAATAGAAGGGAGGGAGAAAATAGATTTTTGTTGATTGAAAAAAGTATTAGAGCATATAAGAGGCAGATCAATAGAACGCTATGATAGAAGGATTCTGGGCAAAATCATCAAATTATTGAAGTCGCTTCTGTATTTCCCCTGTTTGTACCCCCAATTCCCTTACTGGCACTGCTATTACCCCTTTGAGTAACCTCTCCATGCTTTCTCTCAATATCTACTCCCCCACCCCCCAATCACTTTCCATGACCCCTAACCCCTAATCCAACTCTCCCAGCTTAAGGGGACTGTTCTGAAATCACTCTCCTTCTTCATATACCTAAATTCCCCATTCCATCTTCTTTCCTAAGATTTCAGAACTGGAAGGGGCTATAGAGATCATCCAATCTTTTTTTGGTTTGTTTTGGTTTTGCTTTTTTGGAGGGGGGAAGGTAGGTCAATTGGGGTTAAGCGACTTGCCCAAGGTCACACAGCTAGTTTTGTGTCAAGTGCCTGAGGCCAGATTTGAACTCAGGTCCTCCTGACTCCAGGGCCAGTGCTCTATTCACTGTGCCTCCTAGATGCCCCAAGATCATGCAATCTTACAGATGAGGAAACTGAGGACTAGAGACAGGAAATCATTTCACATGATCAGAGGTTCAGAGCTGGAAAGTACCTGAGAGGCCCATCGAGCCTAACCCCTAGGTAGTATCAAGGCAGAACCAGTATTTAAATCTAGAGTATTATTCCCATGTGTGAGTTGCCTCATTTCTCTCTATCTTCCTCCTCAGGCCTTAAAATAATGCCCAGTTTTCTCACCTCTGCTCTATCCTGCTCTTTCTGGCACTGGCCAGAAAGGAAACAGCCACTGGATCCCTGTCTTCACTTGAGGGCAAGCCAGGATTCCTTTCCCCCCGCCTGGACAGCCTTTAGGATTTCAATATCCCCCCCTTACCAGTCTCTCAACCTAAAATGAAAACCACAAAAACTAGGTCGACCACAACCAGCATAGGGAGGAAATACACACCCCATGTATCCCCTGCTACCCTCCCTCCTCCATGCACTCACCTCCCCCCCCATACCCAACATTGGCCTCCTCCCAATCCCAGGCACTTGGGTGGGGAAGGTACAAGGAAGGTTACAACCAAATTCCCAGAATAGATGTTGCCTTCTCTTCCCACTGGAGTTTTATCCTTGGCCTCAGCTGCTTATTCTGTTCTTTCTTCCTCCCTTCTTTCCCCACTCTCCCTTTTGTACACCTTTTTAAGAGGTAGATATGGGGGGCTAGGGTCAAACTGGACTGCCACATGTTTTAGGGACTCTAGCCAGTCTTGAAGTCATCTCTGGGATAAGGCAGCAAAAAAACCCCCACCCAAACAACCCTAAACTAAAGCAGTCTCTCCCCACCCCCTCCCAAATTCACTGCCACCTTTCACTTTTTCTTTTCTGCCCTGCCAGTCCTATCCCATCCTGACCCATCCTGTCCAGTCTCAGGTCCTCATTGCTCAGCAACATTATGGGAACCCAGAGGAGGCTGCTGGGTTACAGTCCTAGGCAATGAGTACCAAGCCAGATGTGAAAACTTTTTCAGCAAAACCCTCTGGATTTCCGAATTTCACATGCCTGGGAATCACTATCCAACTTCTGGTGGAACAAAGGGGGACAAAAAAGGTGGGGTGACTCCCTCATCAACCATTGTTCCCAGGCTTGCACAGTAACCCCTTGGCCCCTTCCACCCCTTTCCAATATCTCACTCACTGCCTGTGAGAGTCTAAATGAAAAGCTTTACTGTCAGGGATTGACCTGGGTGGGATACAGGTTTGGGTTAAGACAAACAAAACCAGTTGGCGTAGCTTCGGGCTCGGAATGGGAAGTCAGCAGGAGTTCCCAGGCCCTGGAGCGGGGAGGGGGACAGGAGAAGCAGTACAAACTGGAAATCCCCAAGCATATTAACACAGGTGATGTGTCCTTTTGGACCCTGGATCCTTCATCACGATCTTTCTTTCCCAGTCCCTTGGCACACTATCTAGATCTAGTGAAAAGAGCACTGAACTCAGGAGTCCAGGGACCTATTTTCAAATCTGGCTCTGACTCTTGCTGGCTGCTCAAGCTGAGGTTTTTACCTTTTACCTCTCTAAGCCTCAATTTTACCATCTATAAAATGGGGATCACAATAAGACTCACCAGGTTACTGGGAAGAAGGTCCTTACAAAAGTCTAGAGAAATATGAGGTGAGTGCATGGAGGAGAGAGGGTAGCAAGGGGGACATGGGGTGTGTATTTCTCCCTTTTGGATGGGAATAATTCCCACTCACCTCCAATCCATTTTCCCTCCTAAGACCTTGTCACAATCACCTCCCGCCCCTTTGTTTCTGATTTGTCTGGGAAGGCTCCCCAGGAATTAGATTTTTCTAGAGATGCTGAAATGATGGGGGAGAGAAAGCTACCTTGGTAGACTACATGATAAAAAAGGGAAGGGGGTTGGAATATACAACTCTATATACCCCTACTAAATTCAGTTTCCAGGAGCCTTTGAGCTTGGAAGGTATGTAAAGTTCATTTAGTCCAAACCATTCATTCTATGAAGGCAGCTAGGTGGCTCAGTGGACAGAGTACTGGGTCTGGAGTATGGAAGGCCTGAGTTCAAATCTGGCTTCAGATACTCATTCAGAATTAATCTCTACCTGTGTTTGCCTCAATCCACTGGAGAAGGAAATGGCAAACCACTCCAGTATCTTTGCCAAAAGGGAGTCATGAAGTGTTGGACACGACTGAATGACTGAACAACAATTTATTCTATAGGAACCTGAGGCTCAGAAGGCGGAAGGCACACAGGTAAACAGTAAGATTGAGGTCACACAGGTAAATAGTAGAGCCCAGGTCCAGAGGTCTATGTTTTTGAGGTCTGTCTTATTTGGAATCTACTTCTTTCCCAGGCCCTCTGACTGCCTCAACAGCAGCAATCCGGCTCATCAACCATGAGAGACCTTAAGAAAGATCTTCAATGACCTTTGATATATGACACTGTTCTCTTTCTTCATGGCTTTCACCAACCAATTTCATAACTTTGTGGGCAAGGCACTGTGCTGGGTGATTGGAGGACAAGGGCAAAACCCCCAAAGTGAAGGAGTGCCTATAGGGGGAATAGAGGAAGGGGGGTGGACCTAATACTTCCAGGCCAATTCCATGCCATGCTGTCTTCAGTGAAGCCATCAACTTTACCCCTTTCCCACCAGGACCTTGGACACTGGAACCACAGATCAACTTTAGTCCTATCTTGCCCAGAATGCACTTCAAGACCTTTTGCCCTTCCTGGCTCCACTTAGGTGTTGGTCCTCCATTGAGAGCATAAACTCCTTGAGGGCAGGGGTTCTCCTAGTCTGCTTTTATTGAACCCCCTAATTGGTTAGCTTAGAGACTAACAAATAGAAAGTGCTTAACCAATTCCCTTAGCAATCTATTATATATTGTCAATCTTTAATTTATACAAGCAAATAAGCCCATAGACTAAGAGCATGCTGAATGTTGTCAACTAAAAATAAATAAATTTTTAAAAAAGTAAGAGCATGCTAATAACTTGGTGAGAAGGGGGACTCAGGAAGGCCTTTGGAGGTGGTACTTGAACTGTGCTGTGAAGGAAGCTACCAACTGGAGGTGGGAAAGAAAAGGATTCAAGATAAGAGAGACCTCTTAACCATATGTGATAGTAATGGCATTTAAAGATTCCCCTGTATTGGCTTGGTTTTCAAATTGATTGTGTTAAAACCCAGAGCTTGTTAATCCCACCTGTGGGATGGACTTGTTGATGTGAAAAGAAAGTCTTGAACTGGGAGGAGCTGGTGGTAGATTTGGAGAGACAAGAGAGAGGCAGAAGAAGTTTTGGAAGCAGCACCTCGTGGAGGCAGAGAGAGAGACTGAGAGGATTGAATCGCCCTGGACTTTTGAGACCTGCCCCCTGAGCTGCCAAGGACTGAGGAGACATGGCTGTTTTGCTGGTACTTTGTCTGTCTGTTTTGATGTTGTTTTGCCAGATTTGTCCACTGGTGAAAGACAGTCCTGTTGAAGAAGTCCTGGAACCTGGCTGTTGGCTAAGAAGTCCTGAGACTGTCCTGCAGACAGAGAGTGAATACTGTCCACCGGTGAAGGACAGTGCTGTTGTTGCAGGGGTCTGGAGACTGTCCTGCAGACAGAGTGAATACTGTCCACTGGTGAAGGACAGTGCTGTTGTTGCAGGGGTCTGGGAACCTTTCTGTTGGTTCAGAAGCCCTGAGGAGGGATTTTCTTGTTGTATGTTTGCAGAAATCCTGGGAGAGGGTTTTGCTGGTGTTTTCAGGGGTTCTGGGACTGTTCTACAGACAGAGGATGAATTGATGAAGGGACTGGCAATGTAGATTGCTACTGAACATATTGTCCCTACTTTGACAACAACTGATGATCCAGTATTAGCAAAATGGGTCCACCAAACAGCAGGCCATTTGGGGGTCCAGGCCACACACCAGTGGGCACAAGATAGAGATTTGTTTCCACAGGCTTGGTACCCTCCATCTGTAGATGCCTGATAGCTTAAGCTGGATGTCACCCCCTGTCTGCAACTGTGATGTGTCACCCTTGGACCTGGCATCAAGCATATTAAGAACTGACCTCTCAAATGGGACCCCTTAGGACAGGGACAGCTCTACATCCGATTTCAGCAGCAAGTAGCCATAGAAGAAGAGATCTTCACCCCTTACCACAAGATTTTGGGGCCCCATTTGTTCGGGGTGGGGGGAATTATGGGGAGCTTGTGCTCAAGCCCCACCCTAAAACATGGTTTTCTGTGTTTATTGTGTGCTATTCTTGTTATATTGTTGTGAAATTTTGTTGACACCAGTTATTCCTACTGTATTTTTGCCAAGTAAGGGACATGAAAGATCTTGGGGCCGAATGTAAGGGTTATGGGATTTAAAAATCTTCCATGCCCCATTGGACTTGCTGACGTAGCAGGAAGGGGCAGAGCAAGAGGAAGCGGAAGCCAAACTAGAGTTCCCGCGGTGGCTGGCGGTGGTGGAGACGGTGGCAGCAGAGGCAGCGGCAACGCGAAGCCCTTTTTGAGTTAGCCAGAATTTCTGCTAAGGACTCCTGCTGAGGACTGCCAGGGGCCGGAGCTGCTGGGAGCGCGCTTCCCAGACGCTGGGTGGTTGCTGTGAGTGGGGAGAGGAGGACCTTTGCCTGAGGTAGCCTGTTCTGTTTTAAAGGCTTGAAAATGTGGGTTCTTTCTACTTTATCTACCTGTGCCAATGTCATAACTACTCTGATGGCTTTCACTTTCTGGTTTTGGGACTCAGTCTTTTGGTATCTTAATAAATTTTCTAGTCTATTCCCCCATATGGCAAGTATGATGTATTTTGTGATGGATAATTATATCAGCATATCTGTAATCTCCATAGGCATTGTGAATATGGCATTGCTGATACACCATAGAAGCTAGAGATGAGTGCCATCTCTTGGAAAGGAAATGAGCTATCAGGTCAATTTGACTGGAATGGTGTGAAGGGAAGTAATAAGAAACAAGACTTAAAATTTAGGTGGAGGGGTCATATTATAGCAGGCTTTAAATCTCAGGCTGAAGACTTTGTTTCTTATCCTAGAGGCAACAAGGCATTATTAAAGATTTTTTAATAGAAATAATGTAGTTTATGAACATTTTGGCGATGGGGTGTAGGATGCCTTAGGAGGGAAGGAGACAGGGAGACCAGTTAGGTGATTGTTCTAAGAGAGAATCTTCCCTCCTTTCCTTGCAGGGGTGGGGGACTACAGGTATGAACTACAGGTATAAGCAGCCAGAAAACTGTGATCAAGGTTGGTTACTTTTGCTTAACCTTTAAAAAAAAAATGTTACTCCCTGGCACAGGGAAGGGAAGAAAGGGGGTATACTTGAAAAAGTGCTGTTTAGTCATTTTTCATTTGTGAGCCTGGCTCTTAGTCATACCACTAGACAACATTTATTAATATATTTATTATATATATAAATATATTTATTAATAAATATATATTTATTCAGTCATTTTCAGTCACATATGACTCTTTGTGACCCCTATTTGGGATTTTCTTGGCAAAGATATTGCAGTTGTCTGCCATTTCTTTCTCCAGCTCATTTTACAGATGAAGAACCTGAGGCAAACAAGGATAAGTTACTTACCCAGGGTCACACAGCTAGTAAGTGTCTGAGGCCAGATTTGAACTTGTGTCTTTCTGACTCCAGACCCAAGGCACTATCCACTATGCCACCTACATGTCCCATACTTGAAAATAACTATTATAAAATCAACAAATCAATACTACTTTTTATACACTAAAAGGAACAGAAGTATATGTTAAAGAACCAAACTGTGTCAATATATGTAGTAACATCTTTTATCCTTAAGACAGGAGATATAAGATGAAAATTTATTTCAAAGTAAAATAATTTTTTTTGCATCAATTGATACACCTGGTCCTTTTCATGTTGAACTATTTGGTAAGAGGCTGATGAGGGTCCAAGCTGTATGAATCCCTTGAGTTGCTCTCCCCTGAGCTCTCCAGGCCCCACCTCCCTCACAGAGAATGAAGAATGAGGAAATCCTTCACTAGATCTCAGCTGATACCAGAAGATTAGATAATTTTATCAACTTTACCTCTTCCTGGAGGCTAAGGTCAGGTTTTGAGTAGCCTCTTCTCTCTTCTCCCTCCCCCATGTTCTTTCTCAACCATGCTCTGACTCATGGTTAGGTGTTGCTATCAGAGATTCAGGTGAGGTAGGGCACAGTGTCTGATCTTGAGGAACTTAGCTAAAGAAGAAAGGCTAGGTACGAGTGAGGGAATCACAAAACACAAAGGCTCAGTCCTGGGGAGAGCAAAGAGGATAAGTTAAATGGTCTGCAAAGATGGGTACTCTGAGATCCCTGTTTTCTCTACCTTCCAGACAAGGGTTTTAAAGTAATTTGGGAAAGGCAGGTAGGTGGTACAGTGGATAGAGCAGTAGCACTGGAGGTCAGGAGGACCTGAGTTCAAATTTGGTCTCACACACTTACTAGCTGTGTGACCCGGGGCAAGTCACAACCCCCATTGCCTTCCCCCACCCCTTATATCAATGTGCTGGAGGCTGGACAGTATACCACCACAGCCTAGGCAAAAAAGAGTCTTCCCATGTTGATCCCTAGATAAGGAGCCATATATCATCAACCTAGTAACTTCAATTCCCTGAACATACAGATTTGGAAAGAGTTTCAAAGAGCATGACTTACCCAAGGTCATAGATTTAAATCAGTGGCAGAACCAAAATTAGAACTCAAGTCTTAAGCCGAAAAGCGGGTGGGGGAAAGCTATTCCATTGGACCACATCAACTCCACCTCTCCTTAATATTCCTGCCTGATGTGGGGAGGTTGCAGTTTTAATTTTTGTCTTTTAAGGCAAAAGAAACAGAAACTATGGGGTGGCTAGGTGGCACAGTGAATAGGGAACCAGCCCTGAACTCAGGAGAGACCCGAGTTCAAATCTGACCTCAGACACAACACAAAACTAGCTGTGTGACCTTGGGCAAGTCACTTAACCCCAAATGCCCTGCCTTCCCCCCTCCAAAAAAAAGGCAAGAAACTATAAAGAGATTTTTTTTTTCCCTGAGCACAGGATTATTTATTGTTACTGCTTTTTGAGATAGAGATTTAGGATGTGTTTAGGGGTCTGTTCCTTCCCAACTTTTAGGAAAAGACTTCTTTTATATTGCAATGGAAAGGTGCTGAATTTGGAGTCAAAGAACCTGAATTCAAATTTTGATTCTGCCCCCTTACCACCTGTGTAGAGCTTTAGGCAAGTTGCTTCAGGTCTCTGGGCTTCAACTTCTCCATCTGTAATGTGAGGAAGTTGAACTAGATGACCTCTAAGGTCATCTCCTGTCCTACATCTCTAACCTTATGGTCCCATGTCTCTCAGAGTAATCGGTGCTACTGTCTAGAGGGGAGATTGGAAGGGTGATAGGAAATGGTCACTTGAGAATGCAGAAATGGTCACTTGAGAATGCAGAAATGATCACTTGAGAATGCAGAATACAGGATTAGGGACACCACATCACAGAAACTTCTCACTCATCCTCCTCTACTCTTAAGGACCTAAGTCAATAATGATATATACAGTCCTCTAGGCCATTAACTTTTTAGCAAGGGGTGGGGGGGAATGATGAGGGAGAGTTCTCTACAGATGACCCTTTCCTCCTTTGATGATGCCTCTCATGCTCCCCTAACTATGCAGTTCAGCAAACCAAAAACTACCCAATACAACATGACTTAGGAAGGACAATCTACTGAAGAGACCATAGCAAAGGCAAAAGTCAAGCATATTAGGATTATCTGAAGTTTGGGCTCATCTATGTGCTACTGCTTCTCATCCACTGAATCATCAGATTGGGAGCTCTCTGAGGGCAGAGACTCGGTTCACTCTTGATTCTGTCCCTTTTTCTACTTATAGTCTGGCTCCCCAGGAAGATGTGGCCAGGAAAGAACTATATGAAAAACTGGGGAGGAAGATGAGAGGGAAGGAGAAATAGAGGCCACTCTGCCAAAAATCCCTAGGCAAATGATTTCCAATTCATTTTGAGGCAAGGTAGAAATCACAAGTCATATATATGAGGAATGGTAGAGAGACCAGACCTATAATTTAATTGGCAAAGGAATCCAGGTTCCCTGGATTAAGAAACACCCTCTACAAACTGAGGTCAGCATTGTCTCTGTGATTTATTGTTTAAGAAAGTTGCTCAGAGATACAGATAGGAGAGGCAGCCTGTCAACAGTGAGGTCAAACAGAAATAAATCTGTGCTGGGGGCATATTGGCTTGGATAACCACAAATCATCATTTTCCATGTTGTACTATATTTTTATTTATTTTGGTCAACATTTTCCAATTACATTTTAATATTGTTTGGGCAACTATTTTTTTAAATATTATTTTTCTGAACTCTAGTGCCTTAGGGGCCAGAGTTTTGAGGTGGGCTGGGGTCCTTCAAGAGACCTTTTTTGAGACCTGTGTGAACCTGTGCTAAGAATGAACCAAGACCAGGATGTAGCTGTGGGCACAGGAATGTGAAATGTTAGTTTCCATAGGCTGGATGTCCTCCTCACAGCCACTCTAAGGGGAGAGAATTTTAGAGAGCTCAACACTTTCAAAACTGAAGAAGTCAAGAGTGACTTGGATATCAAGAGTGTAAGCTTCATGAGGGCAGGGACTCTATACAGCTTTATTGGGAATTCTGTCTGACCATTGGCTCATTAGTTATGAATCCAATTGCCCGTTAGCTCATTTCCATTTTGATGACTGCTGAATTCTAAAGATTCTGGGGAGGTGAGTGGGCAGTTTGAGTCCCTGAGAGAGATGCCTTTACCATGAGTTGCCTTTAAATCAGAGATGAGCCAACAGGCACCTGAGGGCCATAGCCATTGGCCCTTATCCATTGGATAGCGAGTGTTAGATGCTTCAAGGAGTGGGGCTGGGTGTGAAGAAGACAGCCAGTGCTGAGCCTGATACCTGCTGCTCTTTCCTATATCATCTGTAACCCACCTCAAGGTCAAAACCCCCAAAGGCCTCTCCCCATTGACTCAGCTTCTTGGTTAGACTTTGGAACCATATGAATTCCAGACTAAGGTTTAAGTCAGTGGGGAGGACAGGGAAGGAGTAAAGAGTTCAGGGTGGACAAATTTGGTTCTCCCAAATGCTGCCTGCAACCCCCAATCCACACTGGGAATATGACTATCAATCCTGGGGATGCTCTCCCTCCCTGGAACCCTCTGCAAGAAATCTAAAGATTTGGATCTGCCCCCTCCTAACAAAACCTGGTCATGCCCCTTCCACCTGTGGTGGTGCTTATACATCCCTCATATAAGGAAAGTGAGGGTGGGGTGTTTCCAGGTTAAACTTCTGTGGTTCTCCCACCCCTCCTGAAGCCGACAAACCTGGATACCCAATACCTACACCCCCAACAGCCACTAACTAGGCTGCATGGGTTGTTTGTTTTTTTTTTAATGCCTGAGGCTGACTGAAATAACTCTTCCCCACCTTCCCCCTTTCCAGGGCACTTGAAGAAAGAAGTCTGCTCAGCCAGGACTTCTCCCAAATCAAAGGCTAAAGGAATGGGCTTTGAAGGGGAGGGGCAGTGGTGGTGGTTCTAGGTAATAAGTAACCGATCATGCTTGAAGCCTAGGACTTATGTGATAAGAGATTTATTAGCCCAACCCATTTATTATTTTCTTTTTAAGATCATCCTAGTGGTTCAACTCTAAGCCTATCCACTAAAAAAACAACAAAGAAAGCCTTGGTAAAACGATGGCATTTCTACACACTCCTGACTGGGAAATGAAAACATTTATTCCTGTTTATAAAACAGCTTCTGGAGGGGTCGAAAGGGGCAGCTAGAGGTCACCTCAATCATCCCCCTGCCTCCAAGAAGACCCTTGCCTAACACTTTTTCTGGCAGGGAGATTCCACAGGCTCCTAGCCTCCCTCCCCCCACTCCCCAAGACCCTGCCCAAGGGCTAACCACCACCTGTCAGGAAATTCTTCCTCATTGTCTAACCCAAGTCCCTCAGGCTGCAATGCAGACCCATTTCCTCTGGTTCCGTTTTTTGGGCAGAGAAGGACAGCAGCTGTTCTCCATCGAGTTTGGAATAAATTGTACACAAATCTATCAGATCTTCCAGGAGGGCCCAGGGAAGGCGAGGTTATTTTTTTTTTAATTGAGGGTGGGAGTAGTGGTTATCCATCACTGTCTCCAGATCACAGTTACAAGTCAGGAATCATAATTAATATCTTGGTTCTTTATGGTTGCCCTCCTTTCACCTCTAGTTCAGGAATGTCATTCTCAAATAGAAAAGGAAAGGGAGGGCCAGGACACTAAACTATAAATAAGGATTACTTCAGACTGCATATTGACATAGAAAACCACATACTAACATTATCTCTGTTCTGTTATATTTTTATTTATTTTGTTAAATATTTCCTAATTACAGCTAAATCTGGTTGGGACTGAACTCAGAAGCGTTGCTAGCCAACTATTTGAAACCTCTGTACTAAGTTACCAGGGTTACAAGGTTTCAGTCCACCTGCAATGAACTTGAACTTCAAAAATTCCACATTAAGCTTCTGTAGACAGGGTCACTTCCCTGAGTGTTAAGGCGAAGGTCGGTGCCACAATTTATAATGGAATCCCCATATGTTGGAAGGCAGCTAGGTGGAGCAGTGGAGTGCTGGGCCTGGAGTTCTGGTTTGTTTGTTTTTCCCCCCAAGGGATGGAAAGGAATAACAATATCCTGGCTTTCTGGTGGGAAGAAGGAGTAGGAATTAACTCCTGGTATGGGAGTTGAAGGGCAGCTAGGTGTCAAAGATGAGAGAGTGCTGGGCCTGAAAGAGTTCAAAACTGGCCTCAAACATGTACTAGTATGACCTTGGGCAAGTCACTTAACCCTGTTTGCCTCAGAGCTGGGGAAGGCATGGCAAACCATTCCCAGTATCTCGGCCAAAAAAGTTTCAAATGGGGTGGTCACTGAACAACAACAACCTCACAGGGTGGGGGTAGGGGGCAAAAAGTCCTCCTTGATGGTTTACCATCCCCTAACACCGGTCACTAGCCACACCAGGAGTAGACAGCTAGATACTTGGGGTTTGGAGGAGGAGGAGGGCAGACAAACTAAATGCCACCATCTCTTTTCTCCCTAGGAATTTCAAGTCAAAATCACCAGTCATTCTACCCAGTCTGGCCCCCCACACTGCCTGTCTCAGGAGTGGGACGTGACCAGGGTTAGTAACTATCAAGTTATTCTATGCTCATGGTGTGGAAAAGTACAGCTGAGCCCTGGTCAAAGCTGACCATGGGGTGGGGGTAGAAGGAGAGAAATGGAAACCTGGTCCAGCTCTCCTACCTAACTTTTCCTCCCTCCTCTGCCAGGCCCTGAGACTGGGGACTAGCTGGCAACAGGAAATGAAAGACTTTTCTCCTTCCACAGAATACCTCTGGGAAATTTACCAGGCCAGGGGAAGAGATTACAACCAGGAGCAGTTTTCAATCTTGTGTTTAACCCTTTGTCATCTAACACAGGTCCACAAATAACTTCTTCCCAAGTTTTCCGGCAGATGCTGCACTCTGTTACAGTCGGGACAGCATGAGGGCTTATGTTAAGAGTGGATTAGTGAGAAGAGCTCAGGATTTACAGCCAGGGAATTTGAGTTCAAATCCTGGCCCTGACACTTGGCTTTGGGCAGGTACAGACCATCACCTCACTCCTGGACTACTACAGGAGCTTGCTAATTCATCCTCTACTCAGTGTCAATTACTTCCCAAAGCACAGGTCTGATGTGTTACTACTCCCCTACTCCAAAACCCCCAATGGCTCCCTATCACCTCCAGAATCAAATAAAGAATTCGGTTTGTTGTTCAAAGTCCATCATAACTGCCACCCCCTCCCAACACACACCTTTCTGGTCTTATCTTACATCCCATCACTTACTCTGATGCAGTGACACTAGTCTTCTTGCTATTCATCAAACAAGGCACTCTTATGTCCTCCTGACTCCAAGAATTTCCACTGGCTATCTTTACCTCCTCATATCTCTTCTGGCTTCTCTGGCTTCCTCCAAGTCTGAGTCATTCTACAGGAAGCCCTTTCAGATCCCTCTTAATTCTAGTGCCTTCCCTCAATTACTTATTTCCAATTTATCCTGTACATAGTTTGTTCATACATAGTTGTTTGCATGTTTTTGTTGTTGTTTAGTCATTTTTCAGTTATGTTCAACTCTTTGTGACGCCATTTGGGGTTTTCTGGGCAAAGATAATGGAGTGGTTTGCCATTCCCTTCTCTAGCTCATTTTGCTGATGAGGAAACTGAGGCAAACAGGGTTAAGTGGCTTGTCCAGGGTAACACAGCTAGTGTCTATAGCTGAATTTGAACTCAGGTCTTCCTGACTCCAGGCCTGGCACTCTGGCCACCTAGCTGCTCCTGTTTACATGCTGTTTCCCTCATTAGACTGGGGACTCCTTAAGAAGAGGTGCCATTTTTTGCCTTTTTTTTTGTATCCCCATTGCCTAGGGCAATGTCCATTCACATGTTTAACTATCACAGAACCGTTATCATTTGTGATAATAGTTTTAAGTTCCAAATATTAACAATACTTTCCCCAATTCTACAACATTTTAAAGTTTACAAAATATTTAATTCAGGTATTATTTCCCCCATTTCACAGGCAAAGAAATAGGCTGAGAGAGATTCTGTGGTTTATTTATAGTTACACACAGCCAGGAGCCACTGTTGATTTTCCCATAATGTCTAATCTCTTTCATGAGATAATGAATATAAAGCTATTTTTAAACATACAATTATATTTTAATATAAACATTAGGCCTGTGGTGGTATAATAGAAAGTGAATATGGAGTTAGGGGACCTGGGTTCAAATCCTGATGCCACTGGATGACTGGCCTCCCATAAAACCTTCTCTAGCCTTCTGTTTCCTTATCTGTAAAAAGAGGACTGGATGTTCATTAAGGTCTTGTCTTTTGGACAAACAAAGATCACACCTCATTTATGAATTGAGGACTTCTATTGCCTCCATACTCTGTCCTCACACAGCCTTGAATTAATGATCTGTAAAATGGGCCTAACCACCACCTGATGCTCCCCTCATCACTACCCTGAGAGGAGTTAAGACAAGGCAGGGGATACTTCTATCTTCCCTCCTATATGTCAGGATAGTAACTGGGGTCCCTCTCTTCTCTAATAAGGGTCATTTCTCAGAAGCTAAACAGACTCAGTACTTCTGAAGATGTGACTATTCAACACAGAGAGAACATCTGGCCAGGCATCCTAGTGTCTTGGACTACACACACAAGGAAAAAATGTGCTTTGCCTCCAGGAGTTCCAAGCATGGGTAGTTCACATCCATCAAGACTCAATTTAATTAAGGGCCTACCCCATGTTTATTGGCACTGAGGGTAATAATACAAGACTCAGCGGCAAATGCCTCAGAATCTTAATTCGGGGGAAAGCACATAGACTACACAAATGAGAATTTGAGGCGTAATATTAGCATTCATGGGCAAAATAGGTAGTATAAATAGCTAAGTTCTCTAGCCTCATACCCTCACCAAAGGTTAGAAGGGGGAATATAGATATACTATAGAGATCTCCAATATATAGACGAGAAGCCAGTGTATTGAAGCACAAATTAAATGAGACTGGAAGCAAAACTGGATTCAGGCCCCAAGAAATCACAGTGCATCACAGTATTTAATAAATGTTTGTTGTTGAATGTTTATCAAAAGAAGGGGGATCCATTGGTCTCCTAGACTACTGATGGACCTAACAGATGCTTGAGGTGGTTAGGTGTCACAGAGAACAAACTATTTGACCAGGAGTTAGGAAGACCAAAATTCAAATCTGGCTTCAGACACTTACTCATTGTGTGACCTGGACAAGTCACTTAACCAGCCTCAGTTTCCTGACCTGTATAATGGGGATAGTAATAGCATCTACCTCCTAGGTTTGTTTCGAGATAAAATGAGATAATATTTGTAACCCATAAGGTGCTCATAAAAATGCTAGCTATTAACATTGTTCGGTGAGAGGGAAGGGGAATGCTGTTCTTCAAGGTGATATGATTTATGAGGGTGGATAGATTTTAAGATTTGGCTTCTCTTGTTGGTTCTAAATTCTTAATGAACTTAGGCATTGATTGCTTGATTGCTTTCATTTGACACAGGGTTTGCCCTTATGTTTTGGAAAGTTTTATGTGATATAGAAATATCTATTTTTCCAATGATGGCAGCTCCAACTTTCCCAAATCCCAAATAAGGCCACTTCTATAACCCTGATGGGGTCTCAATCCTTATTTCTCAATCCTTTTTTCCTCCTTGTTCAACTGGTCTGGGCCTTAGGGTTCTGCCTTGGGTAGCCCCACTGCAGAATTTCCTCCTTTTCAGTTACCCTCTAGTTCCTCTTCTACATGTGGGGAAGGAGAACAGAAGTGAAGAAGAATTCACAATTCATGGCCGGGGAAAGAAATGGAAGATTTCTCAAACTTTCCATTGATGCCCACAAAGAAAAGAGTAAATCAGGAACTTTTGACCTTTTTTGGGTCATGAATTTCTTCCTTGAATGTTTTTTAAATGCATATAACAAAATACATAAGATTACAAAAGAAACCAAATATATTGGAAAGGTTATCAAAATACTAAAAACAAACAAAACTAGAATAAAACAAACCACATTTATAGACCCTGGCTTAGGAACACCTGCTCTAAATAGTCCCAGGAGGAAGTAGCCATTTTTAAATCTTGTAAAACTTTTAAAAGCAAAGGAGCAAATATAGGGTCTGCAGAAGCAATCTGGGGCCTGAGGTCATTAGCAAATTAGGGATAGAAAGAGATGCTGGATTTTAATGGGGAAACAAAAAAAAATCCACTCTTCCTCCTAAAAGTCACATCACTAAGAAGTACTATGTTACCTCACAACTTCTCACCTAACAAGGATCTGCTGATTACATTAATGGGCTAGGAGGCCTTGGCCCCTTTTGACCCCTCTTCCTTTAATAAACATTCAACAACAAACATTTATTAAGTACTTTCCCTGTGTTGCCCTTCTTTGGGGCCTGAATTTTTTTAAGTTCTTGTAGAAATTACTCATATACTCACACTACTCATGGTAACCTGCCCAAACTCCCTCTTTCTGTCCCCAAAGCCCCCAAATTTTATTTTGCTGTAAGGAGAAATAGCAGTTGTTTATGAAGTTAGCTCCAGTGGAGTGGGTGGAGAATTACTACTCCCCCCTTCTCTAAGTTCTCTGAAAAACCGCACCATCCTCAACTGCCCAAGCCCCAGTCTTATAATCTTACCCACTCTTAACCTCATCTTCCCGCCTAACTGGGTTGAAATGATTCAGCCAGAGCACAAACTTACACTTCAGGAGAAAAACAGTTACGTGGGGGTATTGATGACTGTAGGAAACATCTGAACAGTACAAAGCCCCATCCCACCTGCTTCTGCCTTATTTCTAACCTAAGAGTTCTTAACTTGATGTCTTTAAATTTTTTTTGCTAATATACCAATAACTGTATTTCAATTGAATTGGATTTCTTTGTAATTCTATATATTTTAATTTATGCATTTAAAAACAGGTGTCACATAATTGCCAAAGGAATCCATGACACAAAAATGGTTAACTCTGCTTGGGGAGAAAAAAGGGTCCAGAATGTTGATGGCACTTACTCCAGCATTCTCCCTCGCCCACTCTCAGCCACATTCATCTTCCCTTTCTCTGACCTATATAGCATATATTGCCCATATTACACAGTAACAATCTTACAATCGTTCACATATTGTCCTGAGTACCTCTTGTCTCCTTCTCTCTCCAAACAAATTATATAAAAGTCCCAAGAAAGGACTTTGGTCTGTTTTTCTTGCTTCCCTGGCCTTGTTAAATAATTGATTTGAAACATCCCTTTGGGACTCTGGAGAAAAATGCTGATTCCAACACTGGCAAAAAGCCAAGCTAAGTCTACACTCGTCAGGTTATCAATGCTGGGCTTCCAATAACCTGCTCCAGAGCTGGAACTAAAGAACATCGTCTAGCTGGAACCACCTATTTAGAGCTGTCCAGGGCCTTCAAGAACTAGTCCAGCTCCCATTACTTTACAGTTGAGACATCTGAGGCCCAGAGATAGAAAATGACTAGCCCAAAGTCAAGTAGTTAATAAATGGCAGAATTGAGATTTGAACCTAGCTAGGTGCTAGTGGCTAGAGTGCTGGGCTTGGAATCAGGAAGATTCATCTTCCTGAGTTCAAATATGGCCACAGATACCTGTTAGCTGTTGGACCCTGGGCAAATCACTTCACCCTGTTTGTCTCAGTTTCCACATCTGTAAAATGAGCTGTAGAAGGAAATGACAAACCACTCCAGTGTCTTTGCCGAGAAAATCTCAAAGGGGGTCATGGAGAGTCAGAAACAACCACACAACAACCACTATAAAGACAAACAATTTTAAAAGACTTAAACAGGGGTGGGGATTCAGTCTGAATCAGTGCCTCACTTGAGGACCTAGAGGGGTCACATGTGGTCTTGAGGTCACAGGTTTCCCCAACCCTGAAGAACTTCCATCAAGGCAATGAATCAGGGTTCATATTTGGTCATTTATTTTTTAGATATAGTCCATGCAGGAATTTTGTTTGCTTTTCCAACAGGAGGGAGAGAGAAAACAGATTTTTGTTGATGGAAAACAATATTGGAAAGAGCACTGCTCTGGAGCTGGAAGATCTGGGTTCAAATTCCAACCATCACTCAATCTTACAATCTTACCCACTCTTAACCTCATCTTCCCGCCTAACTGGGCTGAAATGATTCAGCCAGAGCACAAACTTACACTACAGGAGAAAAACAAGTCATGTGAGGGGTAATGATGACTGAATGAAACATCTAAAAAGTACAAAGCCCCATCCCACCTGCTTCTGCCTTATAGGACTATGCCTACCTTTTAGGATTATGAGCAAGTGGGGCAACTTCCTTAGGCCTCATCTGTAAATGAGATAGATAGCTGGACTCAATGGCTTCTGATACATGACAACACGTTGTCTCCTAGATGACCTAGTCCAACCTTCATTTTATAATTGTGAACTAAGGAAGAAAACTGGGTCATACTCAGGAAGAAAATATTTAGCTATGATTTTTCAGAAAAGAAAAGATATAGCAAAGACACATGTCAGTATGTGACTACCAGGGGCCTTTTGGTACAGATATAAGACATGCCACAGCACACACAAGGATAGCCCTAATGGTCATGAACGTTGGTGGAAACACTGTTGTACAATCAAGAAAGAGAGCAAAGGGAACCAGAGTCCTTTACAAATTTACCAATGCCACTGTGTGAATAACACAATATGGGGGGGTGGGGAATGTAAGCTGTAAGAAGACAAAGTGGGTGGGGAGGGAGAAAGAGACAGATAATAAAGGGCCTTGAATGACAAACTGAGGATTTTATATTTAATCCTGGAGGTGATAAGACAGCCACTGGAGTTTGAGTAGGGGAATGACACGGTCAAGACAGTTTAGGAAGATCACTTTGACTTGGAGTATGGCCTGAGATTTGTGGCAGGCTCTTGCAATAATCCAGCTGTGAGATGATAAGGGTCTCAACTGGGATGGTAGAAGTCTCAAGGGAGAAAGGGACTGTGAGTGAGACGGCACAAAGGTAAAATTCATAGAATTTGGCAATGGATTGAATATGGGGAGTGAGAGTGAGGAGTTGAGGCGGACATCTAGGCTGTGATCCCACATGACAGAGAAGATGGTAGTGTCCTCAACAGTAATGGAGAAGCTAGGAAAAAGGGACAGTTTGGGGTGGGGTGGGGGAAAAGACAATGAGTTCAGTTTAGGATATGTTGAACTTAAGCTGTCTGAGGGACATCCTGTTTGAGATGCCCAATAGGCAGTTGGAGTGCAAGAGCAGAGGTCAGCAGGGAGACTAGATTAGTAGATTTGAGAATCATCAGCATAGAAATAATCATTGAATCCATGGGCGCTAATGAGATCACCAAGTGAAATTCTACAGGGGACTTAGATCAGAGCTCTGGGGGACACTCAAGGTTATCATATATGATTTGAGCAAAGATACGGCAAAGGAAACTGAGGATCCACCAGATAGGAGAAGGAGGAAAGAATAATGTCACAGACACCTAGAGAGAAGAGAGTATTAAGGAGAACAGAGTTATTGGCTATGTCAAAGCCTGCAGAGAGAAAAAGGCTGAAGACTGAGAAAAAGACATGGTAAGGTCTGAAGCTAGATGAAAGAGAGAGTGAGAGGAAAGGAAGTAGAGGAATCTATTATAAACAACCTTCTCAAGGAGTTTAGCCACAAAAAGGAAGAGAAATATGCGATGATAGCTATCAGGGGGATAGATAAATCAAGTAAGGGGTCTTTGAGGATGGAGTAGCATGTTTATAGACAGTAAGGAAGCATCCAGTAGGGAAGGAAAGCTAGAAAGACAAGTAGGAGTTGGGATGGAATGAGATCATTTGTGCACACACAGGGGTGTGCCTTGACAAGGAGAAGGATCACCTCTTTTAAGGGCCAGAGATAGCTGCAGAAGGCATCTGGAGGAAGGCCAGGTGGCTCAGCAAGTAAGATCACCGGCCCCAGAGTCAGGATGACCTGGGATCGAATCCGGGCTCAGATACTTAGCACCACACCCAGAAATAACTGGCCGTATAACCTTGAGCAAGTTACTTAACCCCCATTGCTTAAAAAAAAAAAAGCATCTGGGTGATGTGAGATGAGCAAGGCAGAGCAGCAAGTTCTAGGAAAATAGCCTTCCCATCTATGCCCCTACCCCCAATTTTATGCTTTGTTACAATGTTGAGGAGGGAGATTTGGAAATGGTGCTGTCAAAACAAAAGAAAAATAATTTTTTTTTAAAGGAATGCTTATTGAATTGAATTGTTAACTGAATTAGTTTGGCTAGAACAGAGAAGAGGGCATCATGTGTGTTTGTAGGGAGAACAACAGGTACAAGGCCTTGAAGGCCAATGCAATATGACACCTCCTTTCCCTTACCACTCTGGTGGTGGTACCAGATGTACATGGTAAGAACATAGTGCCTACTCTTCTGCTTGGCCACTCTGAAAAAGGGGTGGGAATCCTGAAGAAGAAAAGGGCGGATTTCCAAAATCAACATAGTGAGGATACATTCCACAGTCAGGGAGGTGAGGTATTTTATTTGAACAGGAGCAGCATAAAGGGATGGGACAGATGATAGTGATCCTGGGGAGTGGGGGAGGGTTGTGAACAGGTACCTGTTTCCAGTAACAGGAGGAAGGACCGGCAGAGCTTGCAGGGCAGGAGAGTCATGGAAATCTGGCGCCCCAGCCCCCCCAGTCAGAAAAAAAAAATCTCAGGAAGAGGGCTCCCTTATCCCTTGGTAACTGCAAAGCAAGGAGATTTCCTGCCCCATGACACTGGGTTCCTCAGGGACTGTGAGGTATTTAATACTTCTGTGGTGGGGAGTAGAGGGAGAGTTTGCACAACCTCCCAAGGCAGACTGGTCCCATTAATATTTAACCCTCATGGCAAACCCAGGAACTTGCATGTAGCAAGTGGGTTTAACTTTAAATCTAGAGAATTCAACTGAAGTTGAAGTGACAGGAAATGATGAGGTCTGAGGTCTCAGAGAAAAAGTCCCTAACAGAATCACTTGAACTTTGAATGAGTACCGTAGAACATTCTTCCCTAAGTCCTGCTCTTCATCCCAGAGCTATGGCGCTGTGGAAAACATTGCTGGATTTGAAATAAGAAGACCTGGGTTCAAATCTTGACTGCCACTTACTACTACCTGTGTTACCTTGGACAAGTCAATTCACCTCTATAGGCTGGTTTCCTCATTTGTAAGATAAGGCAGTTGGATTAGATGATCACTAAGGTTCCTTTTAGCTCTAAACCTATGATCTTATTTCTGGATTGTTATGACAAAACCACTTTGTAAAACTTTACGGAATATGAATGGGAGTCACTAGTAAGTACTATGAGAAGGACCTGGACAGCACTTTGCTAAGCCCTGAGGATACAAGGCAAGGACTGTAGCCTTCCTCCTATAATGTCCTCTTATATAACACAACCTCAGAGCTTGCTTATTAATTAGTTAATTAATTAATAATTAATATATATTTAAAGTGGCAATACATAAAGGCCCCCATGTGTCTTTCTGTGTCTGGACATATAATCCCTGACCATAACACCTATCAGCAAAGGAGACTCAATTAACAGAATGGGGACAGAGTGCTTAGTCAGCTACAGTCCAGGGCTGGACACCAGGGATGGGGCTGAGAAGTCTGATAGGCTGTCCTTGCCCTCAGGGAACTTGCAGCAAGAGTTGCTCCAAGTAGAAAAGAATTTAGCTAAGGAGGAGAGCTGTGATAAAGTCACAGGGGGCTTCCTGGGGGAAGGAGGAACTAAACTGCTATTGCAGAGAGAAGGATTTTGTTGTTGTGGGAGGAAGCAATCCAGGTAGTAAGGAAAACCAGGCCTGCAAACTTATACATAAATTTGGAGGTTCCTTTCCAAAACCCTAGAGATCACTCAAGCAGGAGGACAATACTTTGTCATGAAATAAAATTATCTCCGAGTAAAATTCTGGGAGTATCATTTTATTTGGACATATACCCAAGGCACTATATTATTCCCCAATAAAACAAAACAAAACCCACAAAAACTCTTCATTGGTAGGGTGGCCAAGGTTTTATCTGGTACAAAGTACTACAGGACCAGAACAGGCTGTACCATTGACCCTGTGTGGCCTCAGAAAAGTCAATTCCCCCCTCTGGGGCTTGGTTGTTTATAAAATGGAGGGTGGGAGCTTAACTGGACCCATTTAAGGGATTGTCTAGTCCTGATATTTTATGATCCTGTGACTTGGAGAGCCAGATGAGACACAGTAGAAAGAACATGGGCCAGGTATGAATCAGGAAACCTGGGGTCAAAGCCCAGCTACATTATTTCTAAGCTGTGTGACCTTAAGCAAATCACTTAACCTCTCTGAACCTGAGTTTCCTCAACTGTAAAATGAGAAGGTTGTACTAGATGACTTATAAGGTTCCTTCCAGGTCTAAATCTTTAACCTTATGCTCCAACTTTATTAGATGACCCTTTTTGTAATGTTAGCTAATTACAATTTATTGGGCTTTAGAAATCCCCCCCCCCCCGCCCCCTTCTTCCACTTCTGCCCAGTTTCTCCCTTTCCCTTCCCCTTGGCCCAAGGTCTGGGTCCCAGAGATGCCCCTCAAGAGCTAATTTAGACTAGGTTTTTTGTTTTGTTTTGTTTTATCTTTGTTCTTTAGATCCCCAGCTCCAGAATATAGTAGGCATTTAATAAATGCATATTGAAACAAATGAATGAAGATCCTGTATTACCTAGGAGAAGGTTGGGAGGGGACTTGGTCAAACCTCCAAATGTGGCATTTGGAGGCCTTTGATTGCATCTGGCTTGTTTGAAGGCATCTTGGGGACAGGGTGGAGCCAGCTGGCCTTAAGGTTCTTTATAACACTAAGTGAGTAATTAATAAACAGCCCATAACCTTGAGGCCACAGTATCTACTGGGCTTGAAGAGGAGCTACATCTACTGGAATTGGGTCTGGGCACTGCCCACTGATCACAGCTGGGGCATGAGGAGATCAGCTATGATTTCAACACAGGCATCACAGAGTCCATCTAATGACCCCTCCTCTCTTCCCCACCTCCCCTCCTCATTCTACAGATAAAGAAAATGAAACCCAGGGCAGTTGAGCTGTCCAAGATTACTTCCTTATCAGACACAGGATTTGGAACAAGATCCGCTGTCTCCTAAAGCAATGCCATTTCTATCGTACCACCATGCTCCCCTCCAAGGGTCATTTGCCAACCCAGCCCTCCCCACCCCCAGTGGCCACCTCCAGGAATCCTTTCTTGAATGATCCTTTTCTCAAGCATTCATTCAGGATGGAGGGCATGTGATTAGCAGCCACAGGACTTAAGAGCTGGAGGAGGAGATAAAGAGACACAGAGACAGATCCATTGCCTCCCCTCTACTCCATTATAGATGAGGAAACTGAGATACCTCCCCCCTCAATGAGAATGACTTTGCCCAAGGTCACATTCATAGTTAGAGCTATGAAACTCAACCCTTTTTACGTCATGGATTTCTTGTAAATAAGCTACCTTCCATCTGAAATACCAAAGGAAGGACACAGGATTGGAATTAGGCGGCAGACATCCACAGGCTTTGTTGCTGTTGTTGTTGAGACATTTTTCAGTCCGGTCTGACTCTTCATGACCCCATTTCAGGTTTTCTTGGCAGAGATCCTGGAGTGGTTTGCCATTTCCTTCTCCTGCTCATTTTACAGATGAAGAATTAAGACAAACAGGGGTAAGTGACTTGCCTAGAGTCACACAGCTAGTAATTATCTGAGGCTAGATTTGAACTCAGGAAGATGAGTCTTCCCAACTCTAGGCCTGGCACTCTATCCACTAAGTCACTTAGCTGCCCCATCTGTAGGCTTATTGTAGGTCAAAAGCTATTCTAGGACCCTGGTTTAGAGAAGACAGCTCTGAACTTGGAAATCAAGAGTCCTGGGTTCTGGTTTGGATTCTGACTTCACACCCCTCTGAACCTCAGTTCATAAAACGGGAACAATCATGCCTGTTCCATACATCATGAAAGGTGAATACGCAAGCTCATTGAATCAGAGGAAAACAGTGAAGAAAATGCTCAGCTCTTCTTAGCTCTTTGCTTAGCACAGAGCCTGGTACATAAATGTTTACTAACTGACTGACTAGGAGAATGTGGATGGAATACTGCTTATACTGTCTGCCACCAGTGATAGCTGGTTAGTTCTTTGTTATAAGGGATGGTTTGATGGGTAGGGAACAGGGGAGGGACATATTCAGAAATGAATGTGATATAAAGATAGGTTATATCAATAGAAATGAGATAAAAATAAATTTAAATAAAGTTGGCTATTTGGGGGAGAGCAAAAAGAGCTGTGACACACCTCCCCAAGTGTTTGCAACCTCCTTATTTAGTTTACCAAGGTGACTGGTGGGGCAGATGTGACCCAAGGGACCTCTTCACATAATAAGCAACACCCTGAAAACACTCTTTCTGTCTTTGTGGTCAACACCCTTAGTCAGCAGCAGGTGCTTTTGTTTGATTGAGGTGGGGAGAGGGGATAGAAACTACCAAAACAGAGTCCCTGGCCAGGGCCAGGGGAAACACCTGCTGAGCTCAGGAGGCAGCAGGAACAACAGAGGACGTGCCCCTGTTTACCTAAAAATGCCCCCAACCTCTTCCTCCTCAGAAGATTCTGGAGATTAAGCAGCTATTTCCCAAGGAAGGAGGATGTGACTCTGACCTCCCCTCAAGCACCCCCAACCTCCAGCCTGATTTTACATGGTGCTCACTTGTACTAGCCCACACATTTTTCTGAACATCTATCTTCCTTAGTCAGTTTTTGGAGGGACTTCCCCACTCAGCACAAAGCATTCTCCCCCAGCAGTCTCCTCTTCTCTCCCTACTTTCCTAATCTATCAACCAACAGGTGTTTACTATGGATCTGCTGAGGCCACAGTACAGGACGATGGAAAGAAATTGGACCTGATAGTTTAGGGGCCCAGCATTCCAATTTGGGATCTGCCACTAACACTGACCTCCTGTGTGGAAAAAATTCCTCTCATTGACTTCCTTATCAGTTAAGAATTTCCAGTCAGTTTCTCTAAATGTCTCTTCCCACTCTGCCCTGACTACCTCTATTGCCCTACTCAACCTCTTGTCTCAATCTTAGACAATGACAAGTGATGAATTCTATCATGTCTGAGGCTAGAGAGAGACAGGAATTGGAGATACACCAATACCTAGGTATCTTTTTGCCTGATTTTCTGGCTGGGGTACAGGGGAGAAAGAAGATAGAAAATTTCATATAGATATGTAACCTTATGTAATGTCTAGGTACAGCTATATCTATGTCTTAACTATATCCTCAGGTCACCTTATTCAATATTCTCATTTAATAGAGGTGGAAATTGAGGCCTTGGGAAGTTAAGTAACTACCCAAGGTCATAGAGACAGCAAATAGCAAAGTCAGTATTTGAACCTAGGTCTTCTGGAGCCAGTGTTCTTTCTACTACACAATGATCATTCCTGGTTTTTTAAATTTATAATTATAATAAGAGAGAAATTCAGTCAGTAGTTAGAGAGGGCTAGCTTCCAGCCCTTTGGTGAGAGACAGAGAAGCACTTGAATAGAGACCTAACTTGCTGCTGGATGGGGTGGCTAAACCTCATTTCCATTCCATGCTTTTTTCAACCTTTAATCTCCACTCTCTCCACATACACCCTCTGCCCATATTCCTTGAATCCTAGGGTTTTGGAACTTAAAACCTGTATGACCTTGGAGATGCCACCGCCTCTGGGCCTTCCAGTAACCTCATCTGTAAAATGAGTAGGGGACTGAAGTAATGATCTCTAAGGCTCCTTCCAGAGCTAAATCCGACAATCAGATAGTGCTGTTGGCCCCCTCTATCCCAGCTCTCCCCCTCCTTCCCTCACAGGAAAGGGAAGGCATCACTCAGCTCCACTTCCCCTCTAGGCTAAGACTCCCTCCTCCAACTCCAGCTTCAGGGGCAGCTCCCTAGGGTCTGCCATGGGTCAGGGGAGCAGGTCAGTGGCCTCCAAGCATTCCTATCCATCACAAGGGACTCTGGGTCTCCCTTCTCAGTGATCCCTTTCCTCCTTGCCCCAGGCTGAGAAAGGCTCCAGGCTACATGCTCTAGGTTTGCCTGTTTGTCTGTGAACCCAGGAGTCAACTAGGTCTGCAATAAAAACAATTTTACTTTTATGGATCTTCACTCTCATCTGTCCAAGTATTCCCTCCACTCACTTGGTGCAAGTGGTAACAATAATCACTTGAGATTTACAATGTACTTTTCTCACAATGACTGACTGAAAAAGATGCTACAGGTACCATTTCCCCATTTTCTAGAGGGGGAAATTCGGGTCAAAGATTAAATGACTTGTCCTGGATTGTAGCTCTTGTGCTCAGTTGGTCAATAAGCATTTATTAAATCCCTATTATGTCCCTCTAAGAACTGAGGATCCAAAAAAAAGGCAAAATGGAGGAGTTTAATAGGGGAGACATTAGCAAATAGTTCTGTACTATTAAAGTACTATTCTGTACTATTATTAAATAAGCTACATACAAGATAAATTGAAAGCAATCTCAAAGAGAAAGAACTAAGATTGAGGAGAATAAACAAAGGCCTCTTGAAAAGGAAGGTCTCTAGCTAAGACTTGGAAGAAGCCAAGGAAGGTAGGAGGTGGAGCAGAGGGAGAGTCCTAAGGAAAATGCTAAGTCAGGGAATGGTGTGTGGAACCATCTTGTGAGGAGCAGCAAGGAAGCCACCCAAGGTTGCTGAATCAAATGAAATGTTTTAAAAGGGTGAAGGGACCTCAGCAGCCATGTGGTCCAGTGCCTTCATTTTACAAATGACAAACTGAGGCCCCAGGGTGACTTTCTACAAGGTCACTCAGAGGCAGGATTTGATCCCAGGTCTTCCAACTCCATAGCCAGTGAATGCTCTTTCTATGGTACCAAGGTAAATTAAATGCTAGGCCCAGAATTTGAAGAATTTGAAGTCTCCAGACTTCAACGCCAATTCCCTTTGGATTATACTCCCAACTTCTCAAGGGAAACAGTCATTGTCCCTCCTGGTAACCATAAAGTACCCTTGGCCTCTTCATGGCCACCCACACAGAGTCAAATATTCACCAATACTTACCTTTATCTGTGTTTTTAGCAGCAGCTAAGATTTATATATCTAAGGTTTTCAGAGTACTTTATGTCTGTCTTCTCATTTAAGCCTCATAACCCAGTGATCATCCTGTATTTTACAAATGAGGTAACAGAAGTTTGGAGGTGTTCAGTGATTTGCCCAGGGCCACAAATCTAGCAGGACTCTAACTCAGGTCTTCTTAACTCCCAATCCAAAGCTCCATCCACACCGAGACAGACCATTGTTTCAACACTATTTTATGGGTATAAATCACCAAATTTTCCACAACCCCAAATTGCCCTTTGGTGTCAAAGTTCACCTTTTAGAGGCCATATTTTCTTATCGATGTTGCACAGCTTCATTTGCCACCAACACCAACACTTTATGACATGACTATATATTGACTGAATCTCCTTATTCCCACCCACTTTCTTTTGGTCTGGGTCATTTTGCTCTTGCTATACTTGAACATCTGGTTAAGTTTTTTCAGAGATTGTTCATACCGTGTATGTGTATATATGCTACACACACAATCATATATCGTATGAGCAATCTGGTTATATACTTTCTATATAAGTTATAGATAGAGACTGCTCATGCAATAAAGCCCTACCGTGATGCCTCACCTTGGGTCAAGGTGACCCTGGGTTCTTGTCAACAAGCTGCAAGCTCCAACAGCTCTCACCTGCAAACATGGCCTATTGGAAGGAACCCTCTGTTTGAAGCCAGGAGAACATGGCTTCAGGTCCTGCTGGCTTTCTAAGTACCATGTGACCTCAGGCACATTATTTTCCTAAATCCAACCCCAAAACTCCTGAGAAATGAGGAGATGGTATTAGATAAATTTCCAAAGTGTCTTCCAGCTTCAGATCTATGCTTCTAATGACATCAGTGAATTTTTTTTTTTTTGGGCAGTTCTCTGTGTGAACTTCCCTGAAGGCAGGGCTGTACAGAAATCAATCATGAAGCATTTTATTAAGTGCCTATTATGTGTGTGAAGCATTGAGTTAAGCATGGAGGATATAAAGACAAAAGGGAAAAATCTTTCAAGAAGCTTATGTTCTAAGGAGGAAAGACAACCCTTCCCCTTTATCCCAGGGCTGTTAGAAGGCTCCCAGGCCTTAGCTGAGATGAGAGTCAATAACTCTTTTCCTTTGGACGAAATGAAAAGCTTCCAGGCCTTACCCTCAGCCCCTTCCCTGCCTCCTAATATCCTTTTCCTCCGAGTCCTTCTCTCCCCCTTTAGTGCTTAAAATATATATTTTAATACATGTTTATTTATATATTTAAATATATTATTTTATATTATGAAATATATTTCAATATATTAAATAAATAACCAGAAAACTTGGGTCTATCTGCCCTGCAGTTGGACTTTATTTTATGTGCTGTCTTCCCCAATAATTAAGAGTGTGAGCTCCTTATGACCTGTATCTCCATTTTCCCATTCTTATCACCAGGACTGCATCTGAAGTTTAAATACTATGGCCACATAATGAAAAGATGGTTCTCTTTGGAAAAACCCTGATACTGAGAAAAATCAAAGGTAAAAGAAAAAAGGGATTGCAAATGATCGAATCAGATGGATAGCTTTGAGCAAGAACTTGGTCAGACTTCGAGAGACAGTGGAGGAGAGCAGGGCCTAGAATGCTATGGTCCATGGAGTCATGAAGAGTTGGACAGGAATGAGTAAATGAATGACCAAACAACATCACCAGTACAATTCTTGGCACACAGTATTGGCTTAATGATAGTAGGATTAGTAAGGGGTAGTAAGGAATTCTAGTAGTAGCTGCTAACATTTATATAGTACTTACTATGTGCCAAGCACTGTTCTAAAGCACTTTACAATTATTATTTCATTTGATCCTCATACATTATCTCGTTTTACAGATAAAGAAACTTAGGCAGACAGAGGTTAAGTGACCTGCTAGTAAGTTTCTGAGGCTAATTTGAACTCAAATCTATCTACTTGCTGGAGCTATATCTATTACATCATTTAGCTGCCCCTAAAGGCTTTTTTCATTCATTCATATACATGCAATGAGTATATACAGAATGATTACAAGATTGTTTGGAGAGAGGATACACTAGCAGATACTGACTCCAATTACCCTCATTGCTGTACCAAATATGAAGCAAAAGTCAGTATCCAGGTGAGGTAGGAAAAACTGTCTTCTTTCTCCCTCTCTGTGCCTCTGAAGTTTAATAAAAGGATTTTTAGTAAATTAATAAAAAGATTTGTTCTGTGAAGTTTGGATTTAGTCAGTGGGTTGCACTTGTGGATCTAGAGGACCACATGTGGCCTTGAAGCCACAGGGTCCCCCTCCCACCTAGCCTAAACCATCAACTCCATGGCTCAATGACTCTTAGACCAAAGAAACTCCGGAAGGTTTTAATGAACTCATGCAGAATGAAATTAGTAGAACCTGAAGAATAAATGTGTGAAGCTGGAGAAACAATTGTCATGATAAACATACAATATTGTGAATAAAACAAGACAACTCTAATCAATTAATTCAGTGATCAGTTATGGGGCCTGATGGAGAGGCATTCATTCTTGCCACCCCTCAGAAGAAAGGTAAACAAACTAAAGATGTTGATAGAGTCATTCATTAGGGAGTGAAATGATTTTTTTTTTCCTTAAAGGACATCAATAAAACATTTAAACAAAAATTCTTTCCCCCACCTCTTTGAATGTAGCTCTCAGGGATAGTTAACACTTTTGAGGCCAAGAGTCAATGGGGAAGATAGATCTGTGTGACCATCCTTGATCATGACTTCCCAGATCCTTCCTTCCCAGACCCAGGGGAAGGATATCTTAACTTCCCCCAAAAAGCAAGTCTTGCTCCCCAGAAAAGGTACAACTACCTACTTATTAGACATGTCAGGGATGGAGGAGGAGGTAAAAGGTACTTACTAAAGGTTAACAGAATTTACACAGTCCTAGCTAAACACCACCAAAGAAAACCTAACTATTTAGAAAAAAGATTTTTAAAAGGGATGCAAACTTAAAACCAAGACTGAATGGGCTTTCTGAGACTGATGATTCCAACAGGCTCTAAGGTATATTAGGGGAGAAGAGGTGTTTGGTTAGTGTCTTCTCCCCCCCTTCCCCAATCCCTTATCTGAGAGCATGACCGATCACTCTGACCATGTACAAAACCAGTCTTGTCAGGTCAAGGGGCTAAAGATTCCCCCAGGAACAGAAGGGTTAATCCAAGGCTGAAGCAGGCCAGGCCTGGAACAGAGGCAGTGGGGAGGAGGCCCAGCTGGAAGGAAGGCAGAGATGCAAAAAGCCTCCAATTTTCCAAAGCTTTTCAAACCTTCTTTGAAAGAAGAGGAGAGAAATTTCTTGGGAGGTAAGAAGAAAATTGTGGGTATTTCATCTAGACCTGAAATAAGGGCAGGTCAGGGAAAGAGGGATAGTGGTGGTAGCAGAATCTTTATAGTCAAGACATAGAGGGTTTTATTATTGACTTAAAAAGGCTATGAAGGCAGCCTCCCTCACACTTGTGATTCAACAGGGAATTTAGAGCCCAGCAAGCACCTGATGGGGTGGAGCTGAGCCTCTGTAGCGACTGGGGCGGGGAGGGGGGGGAAGGACATATATCTTCCAGTCAGAAGATAAGACACCCCGAATGGTTAGTTCTACCTCTTCACACACCTTATCCTGCTCCCCTGTTCCCTGGACAATGCCCTATACCCTCAGGCTCACTCTTCCCTTACTGCAAAGACAGCAAGGCTTGATACAACCCCATTCTCAGTAAGACCCAATTCAAAATCTGCCTCTGCCATGAAGTGTGGGACTCTAAACAAGTTATTTAATCTCTCTTACCCTTATTGGTCTAAAATAAGAACAATAATACCTGCATAATAACTACTGTATGAAAAATATTGTGGGGTCATGGATAAAAAGCTGACCTCCCACCTGTGATAGTTCTGACTACGTTCAGTCATTTCAGTTGTGTCCAACCCTTTTGGGCCCCATTTGGGATTTTCTTGGCCAAGATACCAGAGTGGTTTGCCATTTCCGTTTCTAGCTCATTTGATAGGTGAGGAAACTGAGGCAAACAGGTTTTAAGTGACTTACCCAGTCTTCCTGACTCCAGGTTTTTCACTCTATCCACCATACCACCTAACTAGCCCACTGGCTATCTGACTCTGAACAAATCATTCAAACTCTCTGGCCTCAGGTAAAGTTTTCAGAAGTATAGAATACCATAACTGGGGGGGTAGCTACCCAACCAACCCTCCAACAATAGAAACCCAAACTCCTGCACAGAGATGGTTCAAGTGAGAGAGCTGGTAAAGCTCTGTGCACACTTTAAAGCTCTCTATAAATCAGTGATTCTAGAACAGGCTTCTATTCACAGAGACAAAGATTAAATGACTTGGCCAGAATTTGAACATAGATCCTCTGACTCCAAGTCCAGCCCTCTTTTCTGCCTCCCAAAACAGATATTGTAATTATCACGATTCCCATTTTGCAGGAAGGGAAGCTTGAGATTAGAGTTTCTCCAAGATAGAGAAATCCCTCCTCTCTCCCCTCTCCTAAGAGTTAGGCTTATTTAGAAATAATTTCACAGGGAGAAGTTTCAGTCATCACACAATCCTCACAAGGAGCAGAAGAAGGGAGAAAGAAAAGAAAAATAATTGTTTTTTTACACAAAGGAAAGATTTAATTTAAAAAACAAACCAGCTTGAATGTACCTGAATAAAAGGCATGATGGCATACTTGAGTCAGGAAGACCAAGCTAGGAATCTCACCTAAAACAAATTAGCTGTGTGACCTTAGACAAGTCACTTCCTCTCTCTAGACCTCAGTTTTCTCAATTGTAAATGAAGGGGCTGTACTAGATGACCTCTAAGGTTCCATGCAGCCTTTAATCAATGATCCTGTGTATAAGTTGGGTAGCAAGTTGGTGCACTAAATAGAGTGCTGAGCCTGGAGTCATAAGACTCATCTCTCTGAGTTCAAATCTGACCTCAGACACTCTGTAGCTGTGTGACCCTGGGCAAGTCACTTAACATTGTTTGCCTCAGTTTCCTCATCTGTAAAATGAGATGGAGAAGAAAATGGCAAACCACTCCAGTATCTCTGCCAAGAAAACACTAAATGGGGTCACGACTGAAAACACTTGACTAAAAGTTTAAGTTGGTTGTCTAGTGGAGTGTCTAAAGTCAGGCTCATTCTGGAAGGCCTGGGGTCCCACCTCTGACTCTGACATCTGATGGTTGTGACCAACCTTGGGCACATTACTTAACTGCTCAGTGCCTCAGACAACTCTCTGAGACTTTAAGTAATAGAGCAATTACAGGTTTACATTAACAGGAGTTTTCTCTCTGGGAGCTCCCAGTTCTAAGAAAATCATAGGTCTGGTTAACAAAAAATAAAACATGCTGGAGATACAAGATGAAAATCGATACAGTCTCTGCTCTTCCAGAGCTCACAATCTAACAGGGAGATGAAATCTGTACACAGATGATTGATAGAAGGCAGAATAAAACAGGGGCAAAGGGGAACCAGACAAATCATTTCATAAAATCTGAGTCACTGAGGCAGGGGTCAGGTCAGGGGAGAGATCAGTCAGGTCTCCAAGCTCCTAGACTGGCTTTCTACACACACAAGGACTTCCAACCCCTGATCTACAGGAGCTCCTTTGGGTGGTTTTGGTTATGAAGTTAATACTCAAAGAAAAAGAGGATAAAAAAAAATTTCCATTAGAAACATATTGCTCAGTGGTCTGCTGGGGGGGGGGGGTGTAGAGAAAGGAAGGAGGAGTAGTCCCCAGTACAGCCTCAGCCTTGCAGAGAGATGCTGTTGGTTTATCAACTAGTTATATTTAAAAAAAGAAAAGAAAGCAAGCCAGCTGCCAGTGGCAGTGGGGGTGGGAAATCACCTTGTGTTCTCATAGTGACACCTCTAAAGGGGGGGAGGAAGAATATTCCCACAGAAGGATGTTTTCTTGAGGGGGAAAAATCAGCCAGAGTTCAGAGGAGGGACATCAGTGAAGCTTCCAGGGCAGCTGTGGCTAATGGAGAGGGAGGGAGGGAAGTGAATACAGAATCATTCATGGCCTTTTTCATTCCTGTCCCTCCTCTCCCTTCCCCAGGGTCCACCAGACACTCTCTTCCCAGGAGAACATACTCAACCCTTGCTTCCATCCTCCCCACTCCCAGACCCCAAAGACCTGGCCCTATGGGAGAGACATCTCCAGCCCTGCTTGGGGAAACTCTCCAAATGCCTTTGACCCTCAGTGAAATCCTCCAGCGCTCAGCCAAAGCAACACCAAGGAAAGGAGTAGAGATTTATTTGGGTACCTCACTTCCTGTGTTCCTCTCCCCATACTTCATGCCTGCCCCCATCCTAGTCCACCATTCCACCTCCTCTAAGAGTCAGCTCCTTGACTCAGACAAAGTCTCAGTTTGAAATGAGGGTCTCTGGCATGCTGATCTTGGCACCATGGGTGCCTGTCACACAAATCTTCATTGGCAATCTCTCTACATCCCGTTCCCCCACTTCATCACCACCACCACCAAAAGAAGGGAAAAAGGGGGGAGTGAGGGGGGGAAGGGAAGAGTTCAGAGACCTAGCCAGATCAGACAGCAACCCAGCCAAGCTCAAAGATGAAAGCTCTTGGCTTAAGGTCAGGGTCACTGAAGCAAAGCACCCAAACCAAGCGATTTTGTTTCATTTTAGTGCCAGACTATAAATAAACCGTGACACCCCCACCCCTTTCTCAGGGGCAATAGGCACCATCTTCCCCATCCCACCTATCCTCACTGAACACAGGAACCCTTTCCCCTCCCCCCAAAGGCTTCCTGGAGCAATGGAGGGAAGAGTAAATTTGGAGTCAAGAGTCTGGATCTTGGGTAAATCACTTCACTAGGCCTCAATTTCCTCATCTATAAAATGGGGTGGGGGGGAAATATTTCTGGCTCTAAACCTGTGGATGAACTACTCAGTCTAAATACTCTCTTCTCAGCAATTCCCTTCCTGGAGTTGATTATGGTTCTCACTGGGTAGTAATTTTTGTAAATTCTCAAAAATATAAAAACCTACATTTGTTTGTTTTTTCATTTAAAAAAAACATGGTAAAATCTCAATTAATAAGAAAAACATTCATTTAACTAGATTAGATTTTACTCTTTGCTGCCCTCAGTTGTGAGAGTAACTTTTTATGTTTCCTTTTCTAAACACTAACTTCTCCTATCATTACCATACTTACATTCCCCTAAAACGAGAATTCCAATTCAGGATCAAGAATTTCCAATGTCTCCCAGTTTAAAAAAGTCCTGGTCATTCTCATGCAATATAAAGACTGGGAAATGGCCCAATGCATCATAGATTTCAACACAGTTGAAATGACTATCAGTTACTCAATTCATGGGAAGACCTCATTTCCCTGAGTAGTTCATGACTTTGATAGGAGTATACCCTCTGGAGATTCCTGCAATTCCTTCTACATAGAGAATTACTGTATATACACCTTTTAACACATTTATAATTTAAGCATCAAGAAGCACCATGACTAAGTAGCTGGTCTAAAGTCTCCCAGTTAGCATCAGAGATTATCTTGGATCAAGGATGGTCCTTAATTTACTTGAAAGGGATAGACAAGAAACCTTTGGACCATATTTTGTGCAGGCCCAGGATAGACGATAAGTCCTCTGAGGGCAGGGACTGTTTCACTTTTGTCTTATATGACTATGCCCTAACACTGTGCCTGACAGAGAAGGTGCTGATGGTGATGGGAATAGAGTGCTGGGCCTGGAAGACCCAAGTTCCAATCCTGTCTCAGACACATATAAGCTATATGACCATAGGCAAGTCTCTTAAACTCTGCCTCAGTTTTCTGAACTATAAAATGGGGATAATAACAGCACCTATCACTTGGGGTTGTTGTGGGGACCAAATGAGATATTTATAAAATGACCTTTGCATAGTGTCTGGAACATAGTAGGTACTTCATAAATGCTTACCCCTTTAATGATGCTTGTTGGTTGGTATAGATGTTTCCCACATATAACATTATGGGTTGGGTTTTTCTTAAGGGGGTAGAAATGAGAGAGTAGAAAGATTATTAATATGTCTTCTGAGCTAATCTATGAGCCCAGCACACCAAAAGGAAATACAATTACAATGAGAGGTTGGCTTACCCTTGAGGAGTTTACAAAGCCTAGCTGGGGAAACAAGATTCATATATGCAACAAGTAAGACATATGTGTGCTAAACTGTGGTATGGACAATGAGTGCCAGGTCAAAAAGAGACACAACTGTGGTCACTGGAGGAATCAAGGGATATTTGGGTAGTTCCATACAAACTTGTTAAAATAAGATGGGATATCCCCTACAAAGAATGAATCCCTGCCTCTGGGGACTTTGCAATCTATCCAGTTCCTCATTTACTAAACACAGTAAAAGCAACTGAGTACCTAAGTGACTTGGAAAGCAAAGTTAATCGGTTTAATGCCTTAATTGGGGAAGGCTGACTTGCTAATATACTGGGGCAAACCCCTTTCTGGCTCCTACCTTGGGGTAATTTCATGAGGATCTAGTGAGGGAGGAGGGTTAATTCGACTGTAACCCCCATTTTTCAGGTGGTGAAACTGAGACACAGAAAAGCAGAGACAAGTCTAGAAACCAGAATGTACTTTTCGTCCCAAATGTCCCAGTTGCCTCTTCCAATTCAGTAATTAAGAAAGAGTGGAGGAAGGCAGAACACCTAAAACTGGGAGAAGCAGTTCTTTTTAAGGCAAGAAAATTAAGTATAAGAACATTCTAAAAACCAAGGAAATTAGGAGGATTACTTAATATAAATAAAATAAGTGCTTGGAATCATAGATTTAGAACTGGAGTAGCCTTAAAAATGCACGCTAGCCTAAGCCCCTCATTTTACAGATGAAAACATTTGGGCTGAAGTAACTTGCCCTACGTAGGTCAGTCAAGTAACTACTATGTGTCAGGCCCTGTATTAAAGGATGGGCATACAAAGAAAGGCAAAAGACAGTTCCTGCTCTCAAGGAGCTAATGATTTAATGAGGGAGACAAAAGGCAAACAACTCTATACAAACAAGATCTACATAGGATAAATCAGAGATTTATAGAATAGAAGGAAGGCACTAGAATTAAGGAGGATTGGGAAAGGCTTCCTGTAGGAGATGGGATTTTATCTTGGACTTGAGATGAGGAGAAAGAGAAATTCAGGCAAGGAGAAAGCAGTGTAGATGCTCGGAGCCAGGAAATGAATTGTCTCGTGTGAGAACAGCAAGAAGGAGAGTCAGTGGATCACAGTGTACAGAGAGGAGTAGCCACAGCTACTTGGCACAGTGGATAGAATGCTGGGCCTGGAGTCAGGAAGACTTCTCTTCCTGAGTTCAAATCTGGCCTCAGACACTTACTAGTTGTGTGACTCTGGGCAAGTCACTTCACCCTGTTTGCCTCAGTTTCCTCATCTGTAAAATGATCTGGAGAAGGAAATGGCAAATCACTCCAGTACCTTTGCTAAGAAAACCCCAAATGGGGGGCGCCTAGGTGGCCCTGAGTCAGGAGGACCGGAGTTCAGTTCTGGCCTCAAACACTTAACACATAAAAAAAGCAAAACAAACAAAAAAAACCACTAGCCGTTTTTTACCATTAAGTAACCTTGGGCAAGTTACTTAACCCCAATTGCCCTCCAAAAGGCAAAAAAATGCCCCAAAAAACCCAAATGGGATCTTAGAGAGTTGGACATGACTGAACAACACTATGGAATCAGACACGATAGAACATCAACAAGGTAGAAACTAAGTAAGAGTAAGATCGGAAAAATTGTCGGGGTGAGCAGACTATTAAGACTTTTGGATGCTGAATAAAGGATCTGACATTTAATTCTAGAGGTGATAGGGAGTCACTGGAGTCTGAACAGGTAAGTGACATGGTCACACCTGAAGTTTAGATAAACAAAAGAAGAGACTTGTAGGAGGAAGACCAAAGCCAGTAGACTGTTTCAATAGTTCAGGTGTGAGGTCAGGAACAAGGGCATGCAATAGAGCGGTGGCAACCTCAGAAGAGAAGAGAGAAGGTAATGAGGATAATACCTAAGCTTCAGGCCCAGTTGACTAGGAAGACAGTGGCACCAGGGCAGTGATAGGGAGGGGAAGGGTTTGTGGGGAAAGATAATGAGTTCAGTTTTGACTATGTTGAGATGTCCGTGGGATATCCACTATGAGATGTTCACTACATAATCTAAGATGCAAGATTGAAGGTCAGCAGAGAGGTTTGGGACGGAGAAGTAGATTTTAAAATGATCAGCACAGAGGTCACAGAGGAAATAAGTAATGACCTTGGGTCTGAATCTAGCATTCTACAGTATATTCAAATCATAGCACCAGGAAGATAGGAAAGTTTTTCTAGGTGAAGGTGTATCAAACTCCAAATAGCCATCTATAAAATGAGATGCTTTATGTGGCTAAGGATAAAACACCCTATTGCTATCCCTTATTGCTCCCCCCACCCACAATGATCTCCCCCTTTCATTTCCCAGTCTCCTCTTCTCCTGTGCCTTTCGGTTTTAAGTTCTGTTGGAGAGGTTAAGAACATTGTATAAGACTTTGGGCATTATAGGTACTGAATAAATGTTTCTGAAATTGTGAATTACACAGTCCAAAACAGCTAGATGGTGCAATGGATGGAGTTTTAAATCAGGAAGTTGTTGAGTCATTTAAGTTGTGTACAACTCTTCCTGTCCCCATTTTGGGGTTTTCTTAGCAAAGATAATGGAGTGCTTTGCCATTTCCTTCTCCACCTCCATTTTACAGATGAGGAAACTGAGGCAGACAGGGTTAAGTGACTTGGCTGGGGTCACACAGCTAGTAAATGTCTGAGGCCAGAACTGAACTCAGGAAGGAGTCTTCCTGACTCCACATCTACTGCTCTATGTACTCTGCCACCTAGCTGATAATATTCTGGATAATACTCTAGATAAAATGCTGCTTATTATTGCTTATGTTTGAGGCCCTGTTAACATAAAGACCTTAAAAAAGGAAACATCCAAAATCCAGTTCCTACCTTCAAGGAATTTCCATCCTACTGAGATTTAACAGGAAAACTTGGTCCTTAAAGTGCTCTTGTGTTCAGAAATGGCCAGGTGGGCAATAAATGCCCAGTTACCACCCAGAGAAGAGGATTTCTTTTCATTCTCTCCCTAAACTATTTCCTTAGCCCAAAGCACACACCATAAAGGGGCGATGAACAGGTTAGCACAGGGGAAATTGAAATTGGTGAAATACTTCACTTGGGTCATTTATGTTGGGTGGGAAAGATGCTAACTAAAAAGGGGGTCAGTAGTTGGGGGGGGTAAGGAGAAGAGAAAAAGTGCATGTGTGGACGTGTCCATGATGTTCTTCAATCACATTGTTCAAAGCCCTGGACTGATGCCCAAATTCTTTTTTCAAGTTACCTGCCCACTTTATAGTGAGGGCCGGAGCTCTGTTTACAGTCTTAGCAGGATCTCAGAATTAAGAGGCATTTTATTTGTTCAAACACCTTAAGGAAGCCAGCCGGCTGCAGTACCACCAGCAGCTGTACCCAGCTGCCTCTCCCCCCTCCCTTTTCCCTTCATGTTTTGAAATTTATTTTCCCACATTCAGCCTTGGATTTTTTCCTTCCTTCCCCTATCACAGTCCTGTAGCAGCTAAAAGGGAAACGTTTAGAGGGGAGAACAAGACTTTATAATCTTTCCTGATGTGCACCCCCCCCAACCACCACCAAAACAAAGAGGTAAAGAAAACTACACGAAAACCTTGTTTTCCAGGGAAATTGTTTCCTCAAGGGAAATCATTCAGTGATACTCTCCTCCCTCTTCCCTCCCCCCCCCCCCCCCAAAGTCAGCTGAGACCAGTAATGTAGTTGAGAGTAACAGAATCGCTCTTAGGAACTCCAGTAAGTGAAACTGGTAAAGGTCTTTACTGACAATCACTGGTTCCTCAAAACTCTCTTCCCCATGAACTATCCAAGGATTTCCCCTGCCCCCACTTTGAACCCCCAATCCTCCATCTCTGACTTCTCTAGGACCTGGCACATTAGAAGGTTGTGGAACCCCATTGGTAGGTCACCCTCACCCCAACAGACCCAGAGAAAAGGCAGAGTCCTCTCTGGCTCCTTCTCTAGAGAAGGCATGTCTACACAAGCCAATTCTGCTAGTGCTTCTACTCAACCGCATGAACCACCTCGGTCACTATGACACTTGAAGAAACTAGAAACTGGATTCCTAAAGATTGGAAGAAATATGTGGGGAGCTTCTCTAACAAAGTTCGCTGCTTTTATCGCTTTAAGAATCTCAGACGGGAGTTGAGTTTATTCTCTTCTTCCATTCCCTATTTTACAGATGGGGCACCTGAGGCTTGGTGTGCCATTTGTCCAAGGTAACACCGAGGAAATACTAGGGGAAAACAAGTCTTCCTCTCAACTCCGACCCTAATCTTACACAAACAGCCTAGCAGTAAAGCTCCACACTCTACTTTGCACAATCAAAGGATTACCCAGGTCCCCTTGGCTTCTTCCCCCCATTGTCCACAGGCACAGGGGGAAGGGGGGGGAGGGAGGAGGAGAACGGGAGGGGAGAGCAGACCAGCAGCCGAGGTCGTTAGAAGACCCCAGAGCAAAGAGACTGCTAGTGGTCTCTCCCTGCCCCCCATGCTAGCACTGTGTTCGCTCGTACCCCCGAAAGATCAGCACCACCCAGAATGGGCGGCTGGCAGCTCGAACAGTGAGGTCAGCGGGATCGATGGGGTGTGTACCGACCAAAGATTAGAGGCCCCCCCACTCCCATTCCCGCCTTCATTTAGTGCTATCCACCCTCAGTCCCCGTGCTGTCCCTCAAGAAAGAACCTCGGGGGCTATGCCTGGAGCAAAACTGGGCGATTCAGGGGGCTCTCAGTTTTAGGAGGTTTTCTTTTTGTTCTGTTTTGGCTTTTGGTGGTGAGGGGGGAGATAGGGGGATTGCATTTTAACCTCCTCCTTTCCAACAGTAGTATTTTTAAGCCCCAGTGTCTGCGGGAGATAAGGCGCCTGGGGAAGTGAGGTCACTAACCTCTCATTTCAGCCTGCCCCGGCCCCTCCCCCCCGACTCCCCATAGACCCCATCTCCCAGAGGGTGTCCTCCTTCCCCTTACCCGCCCCCGGCTGCTCCAAAGTTATCAGGTCACAACATCCTACCTGCTCCCCTGTTCCCCATCTCCCTTCCCCTGAGGCCCCGCTGGGAGAGTGGAGGCTTTCCGCAGGCCAGCACGTGGAGGCAGGGTCTGGGAGCCAGAGCCCCGGGGCTGCACTGCACCTCGCACCCCCAACCCCTACCCCAGCCTCACGTGGGCTGCTGAGGAAAGACCGCGCACGATTCACAGCACCGGAGTGGGGAGGGGATTCAAGGTCTCCCCAGGGCTGGCAGGGAGGGCTCCAAGGCACGATCAGAAGCTTTTGTCCTCCCTTCCAGCCCTTCCTCAGAGAGGGATGGACTGGCGGCACACATTAGCTCAGAAAGGGCCAATTCCAGGGTCAAGGAAGGGTCAATCCTTAGGACTAGTCAAAGCGGACCTCCCAATGTCCCTGGATGCGAAGAGCTCCGAACCCTTCCTGGTATTCTAGTAAATAGAAAGCTTCCAAAAAGCGGGGGCTCCCTCGTTTTTTGCCCATCTTTGTATTTCCCCCAGCTTCTTAACAGTAACTGGTACATTGCAGGCGCTTGAAAAGTGTTGTGCTAAATTGATCTCCAGACGGGACACTACTCCCTTCAGCCTCCAAAGTTAGATCGTCCCAGGGAAGGTCCGTCCTTTCTCCCCACCTCCCCAGGAGGTTTTCCAGGCTTTGAGCTCATTCAGAAGGAGGAATAATAATCCCAGAGGAAAGGGGACAGCTTGAATCCAAGAGAATATTACAGGAGAAGGGGAAGGGAGAGAGGTTCCTATTAGCAATCCCTTTCTAAAGCTTCAAAGTGTCAGCACCCCACCATCCCTATATGTTTCAAGCCCTGGAACAGGCGCTCCTAGAAGATGGGGAGAGCCACTAGGGCGGGACAAGGGAGAGACTGAGTCACCTTCCCAAAAAAAGCAAGAGCAAGCCCCCGAGCTTATCCAGGACCCCAAGGCCGGCTGGCTGCCCAGGCTTACCTGTAGGATCTTGTCCAGGCCCTCCTGCCCCAGGTACGGGAACTCTTTAAGCAGCTGGGTCTTCTGACTGTGATAGTTATCCTTGGCGGTCTTCCAGTGCGGTTCTTCCAGCACCTCGAAGATTGCCGCCCCGATGGACAGGTAGAAGATGATGGCCGATGTCAGCAGAGGTCCCCGGTCCACCATGGCTCCGGAGGGGGCCGGTCACTCCCAGCCTGCGCCAGACTAGGGGTGGACGGTGCAAGGGGCAAGCGGCCCCCCAAATCCAATGCTCCCCACCGCCCTCCCTCGCAGCCTCTGGAAACAGCTGTTTGAATTTGGAGCTCCGCATGCGCAGTACCCCTTTTTTCTCTCAGAGCGCCTCTCCCAGGGCAAAGTTTCTCCGCCAAGTTGGCCCGCCTGGGGTTCTGGAGTTGCTGGGGGTTAGTGATCCGTGGGGGGGGAAGGACCCTCGATTTGCACAACCCTGTGGGTTGAGAACAGAAGCGGGCTTTGGGAAGGGCCGGTTCTGCGTTGAGATAAAGAAGTGGGCGCTCCAGGTCCCACTCTACGGAGGAGACACGTGGGCTGCCTCTCCGCCCGCCACCCGGCTATTGCCTTACACTGCGCCCGCCTCACCAGCCTGCGCCTCTTTAACCAGCGGCCCCGAGCCGCACTCCTCCGGGCCCGGGGAGGGGCCAGCCGGCTCCCCCGCCCTCCCCAGCCCTGGACTGAAGGGAGGGAGCGAAGTCGGCCCCGCCCCGCCTTGATGGGCCAGTCGGCTGGCGGCGGGAAAGGAGGTGGGGGGAGAAGAGAGAAGGTGGAATTTAGAGTTTAACACTTACAATTTTGGACTTGGAAGGAAGCTTAGCCATCTCTTCCTCCAGACTCCGGAGGAAGCGGCTTAGGAGCACCTATAACCCAGGTGCATTACCCCGACCCTGCACCCAGTCCCGGGAGAAGGTGGAGGTGTAGGGGGTTGGGGGGTAAATGTTGGGAGTTGGGCTGGAGGAACCTGCCTGAGCGCAGTGGCATCCCTATTATTATATTTGTATTAGTGTAGGTTCTTGTAATTGTCATTATTTCGCTTCTCCTCCAAGGGTGCTAGAGACCTCCCGGAGGAAAGGAGGGGAGGGAACAGAAAAGGGGAGGAATGGAACTGATGGAGAGAAAGGAAAGTGAGCCAGAGAAGAAGGTGCAGGTTGCAAGGCTGGAGTACCCAGTAGAAGCAGGTGGCTTCCAATGCCTTAAAAACAATAAACAGTCCCTTGGGAACAGTTGGGGAATTCTGTTTTACCTACAGCTTCAGTCCCAGTTAGCTGGAACCTTCCCTTCTAATGGTAGCTTTTGGGAGGCACATTTCTCCCCCGAAGGTGTAGCTTGCCTTTTAGGCTTTACTTCCTGGGTGACCTACACAAGTTTCAATTTCTTCATCTGTAAAATAATCGGAGGTCAGTGTTGTCTGGGGCAGCTAGGTGGAGCAGTGGGTAGAGTGCTGGGCCTGGAGTCAAATTGGACCTGAGTTCAAGTCCAACCCCAGAAACTTACTAGCTGTGTGACCTGGGCAAGTCATTTCACCCTCTTTGCCTCTGTTTCTTCATCTGTCAAATGAGCTGAAGAAGGAAATTGGAAACCACTCCAGTATCTTTGCTAAGAAAACCCCAAATGGGATCAGGGAGAGTGGGACACGACTGACTTAAGCTGTCTATCTATCTCTTTTACAACCCATTGTGTATGTGGCCTCCAAAGTCCCTGTCTGCCCTAAATTCTATGATCATCTTGACCCTGAACAGCTCTTCTGGAAGATAAAGAAGGGGGGGCTGGGGAAGAAGACATGAGCTAAGGGGTGACAACAATGGGGAAAACATCATCCTCTTTCAGACCCCATTCCTAGCTAGTCTCCAGGAAAGCAAGGTTGACAGTTAAAACTAAGGATAGGCATGTGTACCTTCTTAGGGAATAACATCAGGACTGGACACTTTTCCTTTTTATTAATGCACTTTTTTGTTGGTCCAAAAAATTCCTCCCTGTAGGGATAAGGATGGAGCTGAAGTCATCTAAGAATCCAGACACTACTGGATTCTTACACATCTGGAAGAGATGTGCCAGCTAAAAATGGGGGGGGGGGGAGTGGGTGTAGGTGGGAGGGGGAGTGGCAGTGGAGAGCTCTAATGTCTAAAGTAGAAATGGTTGTTGCTGGTGTCTATATTATGTGCCTATGCATTTATGTATGTTAGTAGTACATTTGTCTTTTGCTGCAAGAGGAAGATTTGGGTCTCCATGTACTACAGTCCCAAACATTGGGTCTCCATGTACTATAGTCCCAAACACTTCTCTCTGTCTTTCCTCCTAGCCTGAAACTGACATTAGGATACTAACTTCTACATACCTCACCCTCCTTCCTAATGCCTTCCCTACACCAAGGTGTAGACCAAGGTCTTCATTATCACCTTTTATCCTGTTCTCTGTTATCTAAAAGGAACATTTCCCATCCTCTCTAAGCTTATTCCCCTTTCTGAAAGGATGGAGCTCAAATGCATGTTTGTGAGAACTGAAACTGGTGTGAACAGTTCAGCCCAGCAGGAGTGGGAGGGAATGTAGGGATGGAACAAATTTCCTTTTTGTTGGGGAATGCCTCTTCAAGTGCCTTGTCCAACTCCTGTCTCAGTTGGGATTAGGGGCGGGGAGAAGGTAGAGAAAAGAAATTCCTCATTATAGTTTTGTTGTTGTTGAGATGAGACTGAAGGTGGAAAGAGTATTTTTTTAAACAACTAGCATTTATTAAGCCTCACTATATGCCAGACATTGTTTGAAAGTTTGGCAAGCTTTTTACTTGACATTTTTAGTAGCTGTGATGACTGCCATCTCTGTGTCTCCTGATTTTGCTGTTCACTCGTTTCAATCATGTCTGATTCTTCGTGATCCCATTTGGGGTTTTCTTGCCAAAGATATTGGAGTGGCCTGCCCTTTCCTTCTAGAGTTCATTTGACAGATGAGGAAACTGAGACAAGTAGGGTTAAGTGACTTGTCCAGGGTCACACAGCTATTAAGTAACCGAGGCCAGGTTTGTACTCAGGTCTTTCTGACTCCAGCCTGGTACTCTGTCTATTGTGTCTCCTTATCCTCCATATCTAATGGCTATCACTTCATTTATATGTAGTTTTAGTGTTTACAAAGCACCTTACAAACCATTAGATCAAAGATCCTTACAAGAACCCTATGAGATGGATGCTGTTATTATTCTTATTTTACAGATGAGGAAACCAAGCTGGGGGAAGGTTAAGTTGCCTGCCCAGGGTTACATAGCTAGTAAGTGTCTGAGGCAAGATTTGTACTCCTTTATGTGTCTCTTCATTATTCTCTTGCTTTTTCAATGTCTTCCTATCTCTCCCACCTTTAGTCCCTTCCCACCTCTTTATTAATTTAGCATGTTTTCCTACATGCCCTTTCAGGCTTGGCTCCCCTTTGTTAAAGCAATTTCCTGTCCAGTCCTTTCTGTTCAGTTACCATGTTGTACCCTCAGCATTGCCACCTAACTCAACCTGCACACTTTTCCCAAAAGTATCACAGTTAACTTTACTGGGATTGTTGTTCATCCTTCATTCTAGAAGAAAACTGCTAAGATCAGGAGGGTGATGTCTTCACTTACAAATTGGATTTAAGTGAAGCAGAGCCGTGCAAGGCCTCACTCTTTCCTCTAGAGTCATTAGAGGCAAGTGAGAAGATGACTAGTGATGGCCTTTATAAGTGACAGTCTTTCCCAGGTCTCAGTTTGTCTAAGGCAACACCCATTCAGTAGTTAAAAAGCTAGGTAAGAAGTGAGGCAAAAGATGGCCTACTTTGCCTTCACAAAAGAATCAATCAGAGAGGGAAAGGCCCTTACAACAGAAGCCTTTGGGATTTACACTCACTCTGAGCCAAATGATGAGCAGGTGAGACTTGGGCTGGGACCTACTGTTGGCCAGTCAGTGAGAACTTGAGTGACCTCTGAGCCAAATGATGAGCAGGTGAGACTTGGGCTGGGACCTACTGTTGGCCAGTCAGTGAGAACTTGAGTGACTTGGGTTTAAAGACATAGTCAAGTAGCAACTTTGGAATCCCCCTTTACTGAGAAGAGGAGAAGATCAAGGTGGCTTCCTCACTCCTGTTGCCTTGAGAGGGGTAGAAGGTTGGGGTGGGCAGAGCAATAGATCTACCTATATTGTAGTCAGAGATTTCTGAATTTAGCCTACTTGACCAGATCTGAACAAAATTGGGCCAGAAAGGGTCTCATAAGAAAGGTAGGCAGAGTAGCCAGGTATGTCTGTGTGATATGAGGTACTAATAGCAGGGAAAACCCTGAATCTGGAATAAGAATTCAACAATAACATGATATATACTATATATATATATATATATATATATATATATATATATATATATATATATATATATATATATGCGCTGGGAGATAAGACATGGTCTTGCATTTAAGGAAAAGACCTAGGTTCAGGTTCTGATTATCACTTAGTAGCTGTGTGATCTTAACTCTATAAATACCTCAATGTCCTCATCTGCAAAATGAAGATAATACCTCCTTACCTGTCTCATGGGGCAGCCAGGTGGTATAGTGGGTACAGCACTGGGCCTAGAGTCAGAAAGATTTATCTTTCTGAGTTCAAATGTGGCAGACACTTATTAGCTGTGTGACCTTGGGCAAGTCACTTAACCCTGTTTGCCTCAGTTTCCTCATCTGTAAAATGAGCCGGAGTAGGAAATGGCAAACCACTCCAGTAATTTGGCAACAAAACCCCAAATGGGGTCAGAGTCTGAAAGGACCGAATTACAACAACTTCCTTACTTGTCTCAGAGAATTGTTTTAAGGATGAAATGAGATCACCACCACTAGCAGATAGGTTTTTTTTCTCCAAATTTTCCTAGAGTTTTTTTCTCTCCTAACCTGTCCTTTCATCTGAATTCCACTCCAGAGATCATTAGCAAGAAATTGTCCCTTTGTTGGGTTCCAAAAAATTACTTATAGTTTCTACCCAGAAACCCAGAAGCCACACTTCAGGGGATTCTCTACTGTGTGCTTGACATGAGACAGTTGTCCTCTTATAGTCCCTAAGCCTCTTACATGAAATTCAGAGAGAACTAGGGTAACCAGGCCTCAGGTATACCTGTCATTTCTCATATACCATCCCTACAGGTCTCTGTAGCCAGGTTTTCAGACGTAGCTTTCTCCCTGCTTTGGGGATCTTTAATGTTAATTAGGTTGTGCCTGTGATATAAGCGATTGGTCCATGGGTACAATTGTCCTTTGTGTAAAGAGATAACACTGCTTTCCTTGACTGTTGTCCTTACCTGACCCATAGTTCACCTCCCCTACATCTACACTGATACTCTCCAGCCACTGTCTAGAGAACCTGGTGAATTCTGCCTCCCAAATTTCCCAATGGGACAAAACTTTTGCTCTCACTCAAAAAGGACCAACTGTAGAATGTAAGTGTTAAACCAAATGATTTCTAAGTTTCTTCCCAACTCTGACAGTATGTCTTCCTTCTAGCTATGTTGTAAGGACCTTCTCAGCTCTGACATTCTATGTTCTATGTTCTTACATTTTTTATTCTGAGGGCCCTCCCACTTCTGATAAACTGATTCTCCATTGTTTCCCCTAAGCTTCAGGACCCTCTGATGGCATTTTTCCTGACCCAGCTGCCTATGCCCGCCCACCTCCTTGGGGCCCCTACACAGCATAGATCCTGGGGGCCAGAGGGAATCTAAGGGAATCTAAGACAATGGGTTACTTGTCCACTCAAAAGGAGGGGAAGGAGGGAATTCACTGATTGATTGGAGGCGGAGGAGGAAGGCTAAAGTGAAGACTGATTTCTGCCTAAGGAGCAAAGGTCTAAGTCCAAGCTGCGCAATAAACAGAACTTTGTCACAAGGAGGACTTGGGCCTTGGATTCCTGAGCAGTACGTTACTTACAGAATGAATAGTTAGGAATGCACCATGAGGCTAAGGGACTTGGCAGGAAAATAGATGAGTCAGAAATTACACGCCTAGGGCAGAGAGGATGTGTCAGTCCTGTAGACTCCCCAGGACAGAGGGACCTACAGTTGGAGGAAGCTTGGAGATCATTCAGTCCAATATTCTCATTTTACAAGTGATGAAACTGAGGGCCAGAAAGGGGATGGGTACTAAGTAGCAAAATAATATTTGGAATTCTGGATCTCTAATTCCAAATTTGAGGACAGCTAGGTGGTTCAGTAGATAGAATGTTGGGCTTGCCATCAGGAAGACTCAGCTTTGAGAGCTCAAATCCAGCCTCCAACACTTCTAGTTTTGTGACCCTGGGCAAGTCACTTAACCCTGTTTGCCTTAGTTCTTCATCTGTAAAATGAGCTGGAGAAGGAAACGGCAAACCACTCTGGCATCTTTGCAGAGAAAATCCCCAAACAGAGTCATAGAGAGTTGGAGGCAAACTGAAATGACTGAACAACAACAACAAAATACCAAATTGAATGTGCTTTCCACTATCATAGTTAGGGATTCAAAGAACACCCATTTAATCCAGGATTTCACTTTTCATCCAATTTCTTTAATAACAGACTATACTGAAATCACCCTGGACCTTACCCCAAAGCTTCATTGAGAAGTAGTGGGATGTAGTGGAGAAGGTGCTGGTCTTGCAGTCAGGAAGACTTCAATTAGAATCTTGCCTATACATTTACTGTGTGGCCATGGGCAAGACAGTTCATCTGTCTGAGCCTCAGTTTCCCCATCTGTAAGATGGGGATAATAATAGTTTCACAGGGTTGTTATGAGGATTAAATGGGGGTAATATATGTAAAGTGATTTGCAGAACTCCAAGGGCAAGATAAATTTAAGTAGAGATGGATGATAGATGGTAAAATGGTATGGGTGATGTCTTTTGACTTGCACATAAATTGAATTTAAGTGAGGAAGAGTTGCTCATTCTCTCTTCCAGAGTCATCAAAGTCCAGTGGCAAGACAAAAGTCACAATGACTAGCAATGGTCTGGGATGACATAAATGACCCTGGCATCATTTTCATGACTTTGGAACAAATTGTTCTCATTCTGCCCATTCTTGCTAAGGAAGATAGGGTAGACATCTCTATAACTCACAAATGAGTTTGAGGCTTATTCATTACCCTCAACCTGGTTAAGCCCATCTGCCAAAACTATTTGCTACAGTGTAGCCTCTGTATATGCTATGGCTTCTTGAGCCACAGATGAGTTGGGCTCACCGGTATAGCAATTGGACAACAAAGGTAGCAATTGAGCAACAAAGGTAGATGGGCTCATCCACCCTTACAGTAGAGATACTATTTTTTTAAATTGGTTTACTGTTTTTTAAAAATATTTTACCCCCAATAACGTGTTAAAACAATTCTTAATTTTTTTTAAAGTTCTGAGTTCCAGATTCTATCCATTCCTCGTTTTCTCCCCTCCCTATTCCCTGAGATGGCAAGCAATCTGGTATAGGTTATAGATGTGCAATCATGTAAAACATTTCCATATTAGTCATTTTGTACAAAAGGACTCAAACAACAAAAGAAAGGAAAAGGGGAAAAGAAAGGAAGGAAGGGAAAAATCATATGCTTCAATCTGTATTTAGAAAATATCAGTTCTTTCTCTGGAGGCAGATAGCATGTTTCATTATGAGTCCTTCAGGACTATCTTAGATCATTGTGTTGCTGAGAATAGCCAAATCATTCACAATTCTTCATCATACAATATTGCTGTTACTATGTACAACATTCTCCTGGTTTTTCTCATTTCACTTTGCTTCAGTTCATGTAGGTCTTTCCAGGTTTTTCTGAAATTATCTTGCTTGTCATTTTTTATAGCACAATAATATTTCATCACAGTCCTATACCATGACTCATTCATCCATTCCCCAATTGATGGGTATCCTCTCAATTTCCAATTCTTAGCCAAGAGGTACTAGTCTTATCAACTATTTATATAGCAGATGTGAAGATTGAATGAGATAACAGATATAAAAAGAGACAGAGAGACAGAGTGAGCATTTCTTAAGTGCTTGCAAAGTAAGGGCAGCTTGGTGGCATTTACAGTGGATAGAACCTCTGCCCTGGAGTCAAGAAGACCTGAGTTCAAAGCCAACCTCAGACACTTAGTAGCTATGTGTGACCTTAGACAAGTCACTTAACCTTGTTTGCCTCAGTTTCTCATCTGTAAAATGAGCTGGAGAAGGAAATGACAAGTTTTTTTGCCAAGTATCTTTGCTAAGAAAACCCTAAAATGAGATCATAAAGAGTTGGACATGACTGAAAGGATTCAACAACAAAATTGTGATTTATCACAAAATTAATGTCAATGGACCATAGTGAACAGAATTTTCTGGACAAAAAAAAACATGCCTTTACAAAAAGGAAAAAAAAACACCTTTCTTTCCAAATATTGTAGTCTAGGAAGCTATTCAGTATACTTATCATTGTCTTAAGTCTTATAGTCTGTCATATCTCTTGCTTTCCTGACAACTTGCTGGGGATAAAGATCTAAAGAAATGGGATATTTTTTCCCACTGCTGCCACCCCTTAGTCCATTCCTTTATTCCGTCTGTCCTGGATAGTTGCAAAAACCTCCTAACCATTTTCTCTTCCTGAAATCTTGTCTTCCTCTTATTTGCTCTGCACCTTGCTACAAGCTTGGTTTTTCTGGTGCACAAATATTTTTAAAAATCCCTCATTGCTTAAAATTCTTCAGTGGCTCCCTATCACCTACTGAATTAAGTCCAAACTCCTAATGTTGGCTTTCAAAGACATCCCTCCATAACCCAGCTCCTGCCTACTTTTCCAGAGATAGTATAAAGAACCCTAGAGGAGGAGGTAGGAAGACCTGGGTGCAAATGCCACCTCAGACACTTCTGTATGACCCCAGGCAAATCACTTAACCTTTCTAGGACTAGGTTCATTATCAATAAATAGAGGGGTTGGATGTGATAGCCTCTGAGGTTACTTCCTGTATGATCTTTATCTTCCACTGTTCTCCTTAAGATACCCTATGGTCTAGCCAAACTACACTACAGTTCATCACCCAAACATGCAACAAGCTCTTCTAGCACTTTGTCTTTACTCACACAATTCCTAGTTTCAGGAATGCCCTCCTCTATTTGCACCTCCATCCACTGCTGTTGGTGTATCTTTTCAGTCACATCCGACTCTTTGTGACCTCATTTGTGGTTTTTTAGCAAAGATACTGGAGTGTTTTGCCATTTCCTTCTCCAGCTCATTTTACAGAGGCAAACAGGGTTAAGTGACTTGTCCAGGGTCATGCCACCAAGTGTCTGAGGTTGGATTTGAACTCATGAAGATGAGTCTTCCTGATTCCAAGCCTAGTGCTCTATTCACTGTGCCACCTAGATGCTCCTCCCACCTATTGACATCCTTCTTATTCTTTAAGGTCCAGCTCAAATGTTGTCTCCTCCTGATGCCCCCAGCATACAGAGGTCTCTCCTCATCTGATTGCATAGCATTTTATACCCCTCTTGTACAGTTATCATATCTAGTTTATTTTAGGTAGCAACCTATCACAGTGGGCAAGAGGACTGGATTAGGAGTCAGCAAGACCTGAGTTCAAATTCTGACTTAGATACTTACTAGCTGTGTGACTCTAGGTAAGTCACTTAACTTATCTCAGACTCAGTTTCTTCATTTGTAAAATGGGGATAATAATAAATACCTCCCTCACAGGGTTGTTGGGGGCAGCTAGGTAGTACAGTAGATAGAGTACCAGGCCTGAAGTCAGGAAAATTCATCTTCCTGAGTTCAAACCTGGCCTCAGACACTGATCCTGGGCAAGTCATTTAACCGTATTTGCCTCAGTTTCTTCATCTGTAAAATGAGTTGGAGAAGTACATGGCTAACTACTCTGGTATCTTTGCCAAAAATATCCCAAATGGGGTCAGGAAGAGTTGGACATGATTGAAAAACAACAAAGGAAAATCCCAGGCAAGGAAACTCCCTCGACGTGGTTTAGCCCACAGACAGTTCACTGAGGGTATGGCTACTGCATGTGTTATAGCTTCTGGGAGCCACAGGTGAGAATTGAGGGCCATGTGGACACCAAAGGTGAATGAGCAGCCCTAAGGTCTCAGCAAGCCCTCCCACCAGAGGCGCTGGTCCTCTTTGAACACGCTAAGAAGCAAGACATATAACCTTTGAGTTTCTCTTCTACCTCTCTAGGACCATAAGTTACAGAGGAACACACTGCTGCCAGTCTGTCTGTGGAGGCAGTATCCTACGATGAAAAACACAAACAAGATAAAACATCTTTACTCAATTGTATATTTCTTCACTGATACCCTTTAGGAAACTTCTTGAACATAGGACATCATTAGAAACACGCTGAGCCTTAACATCTTAAGATATCTTATAATTTTTTTTAATAGAACACACTCTACTCCATCCTCCCAAATTTACACTTCATACATTGGGTATTTTTTAAATTTAATTTTAATTTTTTGGTTACATTTTTGAGTTCCAAACTGTCTCCTTCCCTCCCTGCATTAGAGAAGGCTACCACTTGACACACACATATACATACATGTATATCTGTCTATATAGTATGTATATATCTATATAGTGTTATATATAGGTAGATATAGTATGCATGTGTGTGTCTGTGTGTGTAAAACATACTTTGAATACTTCTATTTATTAGGTCTTTCTCTGAAAGTAGATAACACTTTCCTGCCTTAGTCCTTTATGGTTGATTTGAATATTTATAATACTCAGAATAGCTTGGTCATTCACAGTTACTCTATAAACAATATTGCTGTTATGTATAGCATTCTCTTGGTTCTGTTCATTTCTCTTCATTACTTCATGCAAGTTTTTCTAAAATCAACCAGGTCATCATTTCTTATAGCACAGTCGTAGTCTATCATAATCATATACCATAATGTGTTCATCCATTTCCCTATTGGGCATCCCCTCCATTTTCAGTACTTTGCCATCACAAAAAGAGCTACTATAAATATTTCCGGACTTAGGGGGTTATTTTCCTTCTTCTCTGATCACCTTGGGAAACAGACCTAATAGTAGTTGCTGGGTCAAGGGGGTGAAGTTACTACTACAGACAAGGAGGTAACTGAAATACGGTAGTGGATGAACCCCTACCAGGGTGTTTTCCATTAGCAATCAGCCAGTAGATACTTTCTTCTGCTAAATACTTGTCCTCACCCCTTAACCTTAGAGATGCTATGCTCTCTTGGTTCCCCTTATTCTCTCATGTTTCTACCAATTCCTTGTCAGTCTCCCTTCTTGGCTCTTCATTCAATTCTTCACTACTTTATATAGGTGTCCCTCAAGGATTAGGATTGTGAATTTAGAACTGGAAAGAGTTCTTCAAATCCACCTAATTCAACTTCCTCATTTTACAGATGAAGAATCAAAAGAGGGGGAAAGACAGAGAGAAACAAAGAACAAGCATTTTTATCTGGGGGAACCTGGGATATTTTCATGTAACAAAGAACTGATAAATAGAAGTATGTACAGAATGATTATATATATGTATACACACATATGTGTATACATGCATACATATTTACATCTAATTGTAGCTATCTCTAGGGCAGGGTAGGAGAAGGGAAAGGAAAAAAGGAAAAAAAGAAATTTACATGATAACTTTATTATATCTTTAAAGTGAATAACAAGTTGTACATAAGAAATTGCAATTTCATGGGCAATCTTTTCTTTAATTATACTATGTTATGAAAATGCTTGTTTTATTCCTTAAATTGAAAATAAAATAATTTTTTTTTTTAAAAAGAAGCAATATCTGAGTTGAGCTTTGAAGAGAAGGATCTTGTCTGGAAGATATAATGGGGGCTAATTGGGGGATCCTCTGATCAATTTTTTTATTCTGCTCTAATTATCATGATGAGCTTATAGACATTCATAGACCTTTGTTAGAAGTGGGGGTAGATGGGGAATGATATACTGGAAAAGGAAAAAAAAATGTATACAAGGTATATTGTTAGGTTTAATCTGAATTATTAACATTTTTTCTATTACTTAAGTCTAATTTGTTGTTCAGCTGTTTCACTTATATTCTATTCTTTGTTACTCCATTTGAGGTTATCTTGGCAGAGATACTGTAGTGATTTGCCATTTCTTTCTTTAGTTCATTTTACAGATGAGGAACTGAGACAAACAGGGTTAAGTGACTTACTCAGGGTCACACAGCTAGTAAGTGTCTGAAGCTGGATTCCAACTCAGGAAGATGAGTCTTCTTGACTCCAGCCCTGATACTCTCTCCACAATGCCACCTTGCTACCCAAATTGAGCTTTTCCCTCCAACCAAAATCAAATTGACAAAACAATAAATCAGGCCCAGATTTGTGGTGTTTGTCAATTTCTGAGGTATAAATGGTCCCACTGAAAATTTAACAAGAGGAATCTCTAGAAGAGCTCTAGCCCAGTCCTGATTTTAGGTGATTTTTAGTTCATGTGTTTTCAAGAGATCTTAGGGTTCCTGAGTTTCAGAGATGCGCACCGAATTCCAAGAGTAAGAAATTTTCCTTAATAGCATGATTCTTTTTTTTTTAAGGGGGAAGGCAAGGCAATTGGGGTTAAGTGACTTGCCCAAGGTCACACAGCTAGTGTCAAGTGTCTGAGGCTGAATTTGAACACAGGTTCTCCTGACTTCAGGGCTGATGCCCTATTCACTGCGCCACCTGGCTGCCTCTAACAGTATGATTGATTCTAGAGAGGAAGAGAACCACCATCAACAAATCCTGCAACTGGAGGACTTAAGCCATATCACAGGAGACCTGGACCTGCCGAACTCTCCATGCTATGCCATGGTTGCTCAGATGGTACAGGGTGGAGGTGATGGGAAATATTTGTTCAGTAGTCTCACAAAGGAGCTTTGCTTTCCAGGGAGTCTAATGGGTCATTTGGATGTTTTATATTTCCTATTTGCTTAGTGCACCTGTGAGGCCTTTGTGTTTTTTGCATTTTCTGCGGTATAGGAAATAAAAGCACTGTCCTAAACCCAACACCCTTATTCTATGTTGAATATCTTTGTGGGAGGAGACACTGTTACCCACGTTTGAGGAAAACATAGACAGGAACCATGGCTAAGCTCAGTTTTAGAGATTTCCTTGGAGTCTTACACTGGGTAGGGGTAGAGCCAAAGAGTAACAACAATCTTCTTTGGGGTTAAGCCATCAACTTCCAATTCAGTCTGTGTAGACTCTGAATCCTTAGTAAATCCTAGGTTAGTGAAGCCTAATGGTCTGCTCTGGCTAGAATGTAGAAAAGAAGTTAACGTGAAATAGAACTTGTGACCAGATTTGTTTAGTTGTTTCAGCTTTGTACGATGGACCCCATCTGGAGTTTTCTTGGCAAAGATATTGGAGTGGTTCACCATTTTCTCTTCCAGATAATTTTACAGATGGGGAAACTGAGGCAGAGTTAAATGACAGCTAATAAGTGTCTGAGGCTGGATTTGAACTCAGTAGTATGAATCTCCCTGATTCATAGTATTTTAATATTTTGTTTTTCCCAATTACATGTAAAAACATTTTTAGCATTCCCTTTTAAAAATCTGTACATGAACTTTTTAAAGTAACTTTCCTCAATTCATTCCAAATTGTTTTCCAAAATGGGGCCAGGGGTAGGGAACCTGCAGACTTGAGACCACATATGTCCCTTAGGTCCTCAAGTGCAGCCCTTTGACTGAATTCTGAGCATAGAATCATAGATTTTGAGACAGAAGGGACCTTTTAGACCATCTCCCTCAAACTTCTCACTTTACAGAAGAGGAAACAGGCCAGAGAAGGGATGTGATTTGTTCAAGGTCACATAGTAGGTGACAAAGTTGAAATCTGAATCCAGGTTCTCTGAGTCTGTTCACAACCAGGTTGCTTTCCCACTACAGCATTTTTGTAAATAGATGGGAATGAATGAATGGAGGGGCAGAGGATGAATGTGTAAGAAATCCCCAGTAGATAAATGGTCAAAGCATATAAACAATTTGAGACAGAAGGGACCTTTTAGACCATCTCCCTCAAACTTCTCACTTTACAACACAGGTTCTTGGATCTGCTTTGTTAAAGGAAAGCAATTCAAAATGGGTTAACAAGCTTTCTTTAATCAGTCAAATATGCATCGTTTACCTAGTTCAGGGGAAAAAGGTCAGCACTCCGAACTTCAGAATATACAGACAGAATTATCAAGACAGAGAAACAGATCAAGTAGACAGTTTTCCAAACTGTCCAACCATTACATCCATACCAAATCAACATCTGGGTCTTTCAAAGCCAGGGGGCCCTGGACAAGGGCTTCCCAGAGTTTCATCTGATCAAATCACAGAACATTTCTCAAAGTGAGCCCCAAAACAAAGCTACACATCAGGGCTTATATAGCCTTCTCCTGGCTCAGAGAATGTAACAACCTTATTGACTCACTGGCCAATCAAGAAGTATCTACTGAAAAGCAAGCCTTCCACCCCAGGATCCAGGTGCACTTTAGCCTAGGGGCAGGGAAGATCTTTAAAATTTACATTCCCATTACAACACCCCATAGAGGTAAAAGATAGAAAGTAAGGTCCCATATGAATAAAAATACTCAGGAAAGCACTTTTTGTGATGGCGAGAACAACTAGAAATAAGGTGGGTATCCATTGTTTTGGAAGTGGCTGAACAATTTGTGACATGAATGTAATGGAAAATTATTGAGCCATAATGTGAAAGAACAATAATGTGAAGAATTTAGGGAAACATGGGATGACCAGTATGAACTAGAACAGAGCAGTGAATGAGGGAAACTATACAATGACTTTTGTTGTTCAGTCATTTCAGTCGTCTCTGACTGTCCAAACCCATTTAGAGTTTTCTTGGCAAAGATACTGGAGTGGTGGTTTGCCATTTCCTCCTCTAGTTCGTCTGACAGATAAGGAAACTGGGGCCAACAGGGTTAAGTGACTTGCCTAGGGTTACACAGCTAGCGAGTGTCCGAGGTCCTATTTAAACTCAGGTCTTCTGATTTCAGCGCTGGTGCTCTATCCTCTGTGCCATCTAGCTGGCCCTCTGGTTCTTTCAGTCACAGCATCCAGGTGAAGGCCAGTACTGTATGGGAGAGGCTTTGGGTCTTCTCCCCTTCAGAACCAAGTGACCTTAATGAAGAGAGGCTCCCGTTCTTTGCTTACTTCGAGTTTCATTTTAGGAGAAAGAAAGGCAATCTTCCCAGGTCCTAGAGTCCTAGTCTTAGGGTTTTTCAGTCAACTTAGCATCAATGCACCAAGGGTCAAGGAGTGATCTTTGGGACCCAGCTGAATAAAAGGAGTCGTCTGGTAGAGATTCAACATTTTGATGCAGATTTGGTGGAACCAGTACTATGTAGGAAGAGGACAAAGTTTCAGTCCACTCTTCCCCAATTTGGAAATGGGATAGTGGAGAGTCTTCCCCTGTAGTGCAGGTGGGAAATGTCTGGACTTTTTTTGTTGCTCTATATTCTAAGTAAATATCCCATTGCAAAAGCTCATTGATGTTAAATCGAACTAGAATGCAAATTGCTGGCATCAAACAGTGAGGGTGGGGACAGAGATAATTAGGGCTCAGATAGCATTAGAGAAGACATACCCCAAATCTCTCAGGGCAGCGCTAGTATTCTGAGGAGCAGATGTAGTAGGCCTCCTGAAGCCTGTAGTCCATCAACTATCACTATAATTGATGATCATTTCTACCCATCAGAAAGTATTTCCCTAATTTCCCATCTATGCTTAACCTTGCTAAACACTATAACGGTTAGCTCTGTCTTCTGAGAATGTAGTGGAGGAGTCTTGTAGTTAGTCTGATTCTTATTAGCTGTAACTGCCAGCAAATAATTGAACTTTCATGACCCTCAATTTCCTCATCTGTAAGATTGTGATATGATATTGGATTACATTTGCACGATGTTTAAAATTTAGCAAAGTTCTTTATTGATTTGATTCTACTCTTCGAGGTAGATGAAATTATTCCCCTTTTATGGATGAGAACACTGAGGTTGAGAGGAGTTAAGTGGGTTGTCGCTTCACACAACTAGTAAGTTCCTCAGTAGAAATTTGAACACAGCTCTTCCTGATTTCAAGTCTAACATTTATCCTGTAATGCTTCTCAGGCATATGTGATATGAGGTGGGACAGAACACATAGACTAAAGGACCAAACTATTGGCCTGAAATATGAATGACCAGGGAGTGTTTGTGAATGGAAAGGGTGGAATTTTGCTTTGGGAAGAAAGCAAAAAGAGTAGTGATTGAAATTTAACCTCCTGCAGGGTTAGGAAGACCACTGGGATCCTCTGGCCCTCAATAGGGAGGCTGCCTGGAGAAAGAGAAAATGTCCCTTTGGCAGAAAAATTAATACTTTGTGACAGTGGGGTCAAACTAGAATGTCATCATTTAAGCCCATCTCTTTGTCCTGAGTGTTGGATACATACTCTGCTGCCCCTGTTTAGGATGGCTTAGAAAAGTCTTATTCCAGCTAAGTGTTTTTTCCGTTAGCTAGGATTTTCCCTGAATAAAACCTCTGTAGATATTTGGCAGTGATGACCTTGCTTTGTTAGGGGACTAGGGAGGAGGAGGAGAAGGGAGTTACCAGGCCTCTCTCCTGGGGTTAAAGTCTTTCTCCAAAGATGGGTTCTGTGATACCCCCCAGGTATGTTATTTCTGCCCATTCATCCCTGTCCCATGGGGCTTAAACATTTACTCCCCAGCTTTGCTTCACGGTCTCTGAGCAATGTTTTCTTCCTCTCAGGGGCTGTGGCCATGACGGACACTAAGTAACACTTAGTGACTTATGGGGCAAGAATGACTTTCTTCACCTTCAGGGACTCTGGCCCCAATCCAGTCCTATCCCCTAGACCCTTAACCCTTTCACAGTAAGATTGCCCTATATCTGGCCTCCATCTCTAATCCCATCCAATTCCACTGAGACCATAGGCCCTCTCTATGGTACCAAAAGGTGTTCAGTGCAATATCTGAGTGAATGAGTTGGTGACCAGAGAAACAAGAGTTTGGTTAATTGTTTTAATTATCTCTTCATTATCTGCCTCGTGGATTATTCATGGGAACAACAGGAATCCAATTATCTGATTGGCTACAGCCAACACCCCCTCCCCCCCCCAAAAAAAAAACACACCAAAAAAACAAAATAGCAAGCAAGCCATGTATCTGTTGATTGGGGAATGGATAAAAAAACAAACGTGGATTATGAATACAATGGAAAATTATTGCACCATAAGAAGTGACAGGTGTGAAGACTACAAATCAGTATGGGAAGATTGTAGGAAATTGATGAATTGAAAGAAGAAAGAACTGTTACAGCAAACAATATAAATGTAGAAGAACTTGGTCAACATTGACACAGTTATAAGAGGAAGGTTTTGTTCTGGCATTGAAATGGTCTCCCTAGCAAAGTGTCAACAGCTCCACTGAGGCCATCTTTGAGTCTGAGTTATGGAACTGACTCTTCAAGGCCGAGGAGCTGGGAGCTCTCCTGGCCCAGAGCACCACTTGACCCACTGCCACTTCATTAAGGATGGCTGATTCACTCAGAGCTGAAGCTGTCCTGGGGCAAATTTAGTTGAAGAAGTGGAACAGAGGTGATTTAGAGGACAAATCCAAGTCTAAAAGGGGATGTTAGAGGTTGGGTATGTATTGTATAGTCATGATGCTGGGAGCGGTCAGCTTGTCCCCTAGAATCCGCCCCAGCTCTAGAGTCTCTGAAGTGAGGTGAGGGGACTGGGGAGGCTGGCTCCAAAAGCTGTGGGAGTCCCTTCCACTGAGGAAGCACAATTCCCCTACCAGATCTGGCTCTGGGTTCACTGACATCACATTAAGATGACTGATTGATTCATGGCCAGTTTCAGAGTATCTGAGCTGCATATCTTTGGGCTACATCTTTTAAAAGAGGAGCCAGACAGATGGAGAAAACTATAGTTGAAAGATGAAGATAGGGGGTGGGGGTTATACCCAGAATCATGGAAAAGAGTATTAGTTCTGGACCTGAGTTCAAGTGTGACACTACTTGTATGACTTGGCTCGCTCACATCCCTGGGCCTCACTTTCCTCATCTGTAAAATGGGAGGGTTAGACTAGATAAGTTTTGAGTTTCCTCCCAGCTCCAAAGCTTTGTCCCTATAATCTTCTGACTTAGACTTGATTCATTTAGGGGAGGAGGAGAGAAAAGAGGGATGAGAATGAGAAAATCTATACTTGGTTCAAAATCTGACTGAGATGACAGCAGACATTGAGTAAGTCATAAATTCTTTGTGTTCTAGTTAATCTGTAAAATGGGGAAAAATAACATTGGCACTATCTAACTCACAGGACTATTGTGAAGAAAGTGTTTTTGAAATCCAAAACCAATAGTGTTCCAGTTAATTGGGCAAGACACATGAACTTCTATTAACTGTAATTACCTCACCCGTAAAATGAACTTCTTTTTGTTTGTCCTTCTTTCTCAAAGAGGACCAGTGACATCAGGAAGGAGATGTCATGACTTGTAAGTGAATTGAATTACAGTGAGGGAGGGCTATACAAAGTCACCAGCCTCACTTTCTCCTCAGGAGCCATCTGTGTCCGGTGGCCAGATACAGATCAGGACAACTAGAGATGGTCCAGGATGCTGTGGGAGACCTTGGTCTTTTTAAGCTAAGGCCTATATGACTTCTAAAGACCTTTTTAGCTCTAAATCTGTGATTACATCATCTTATAATACTTATATTCTTTTCCTTTACTCCTCCTCCAGTCTGACCTACCCAAATTTAGGGTGTAGGCATCCTCTAGTGGTCAAAAGAACCATAGAGAAGAAGCATAAGTTCATAATCAAGCAATTAACAAGCATCTATTAATGTCTGCTATGTGCCAAGTAGTAGACCAGACTCTCGAAATGAAAAGAAAAAAAATACATCCTGCTCTCAAGGAGCTTACATTCTAGCAAGAAAATATGTTTAATATAAATAAAACATTGTATATAGGCATATCTATGTACACATAAAAGAAATCATAATGCAGCTGAGGGTAGGATACAGTGGTAGGGATGAACTTTGAAGGAAACTAGAGATTTTACAAAGCAGAAGTGAGGAGAGGTTGCATTTCAGTCATTGCTGCCATCTGATACAAAGGTATCAAAACAGGGGATAATAATCATGTGAAGAACAATTGATAGACCAGTTTGGCTAAACTGACTGAATCCAGATTGTCAAAGCCCTTAAATATTAAATAGAGGAGTTTTTATTTTTTATCCTCGAGATAGTAGGCAGCCACCAGGAAGCCAGGAGATTGGATGAAACAGACAGCAGATAACAATGCATGGAGTCAGGGGTGGCTAGATGGCACAGTGAGTAAAGCGCCGGCCCCTGGAGTCAGGAGGACCCAAGTCCAGTTCCGGCCTCAGACACTTAACACCCACACAAAAAAATTAGCTGTGTAACCTTGGGCAAGTTACTTAACCCCAATTACCCTCCAAAAGGCAAAAAAAAAATGCATGGAGTCCAGCGATGGAGTGTTTTGTTCAAGGAACAGCAAGGCAGCCAATATAATTAGATCACAACATATTGAGGGGAATTTTGAGTCAGGAGAGTGATATCAGAATTTTACTTTAGGAATATCACTTAGGCAACTGGTTGGGAGAGGAGAGACATCTGAGGTGACACAGGTTCCTCAAGTGGGCTATACTGTCCCCTAGGGAGCCCTGGAATGGTTCAGGAGGTTGGTAGTTGCCTCAGATGCAACTGGGGGATATTGAATAAAAATAAGGGGGTGGTAGAAGCATAAGAAAAGAAGAAAAGTTAAAAAAATTTTGGCAAACCGTTTGTACATGTTTCATCTGTTGTGTAACAGAGTTAAAGTTGTAGTGATTACATTATTTTCCAAATAAACACACAAAATGCAAGTTATAACAATCAGTGGTCAAATCTGCCAACAGGTCTTAACAAGCAAGTGTTGGCAGGTAAGAGTGTCATGCATTGTTGGGAAGTCCAGCATGCATCAGCAGGAATATGTGTGTGTAATGACTTGTTTATAATATGATACTATGTGGTTACAGGATACAATATTACATTATCAAATTTAAATGCAGTAAAACCCTACAATTTTTACGATAAGTTATTAAATTTGTTATGTCATTTTAAAGTATTTTATATTTTTTGAAATGATGCAAATTAAAGAAAAAAAACTGTTAAAGGGTTAAAGAAACTAGACTTCCAGGGGAGGGATAAGTAATTTTTTTTAAAGGTGGTGGTAGCCCAAATAAGTATGGGAACCCCTGTGGTGAGGAGTATAATTAGGAGACCACTTCAATAGTGCAGACAATGCGGACCTTAATTAAGGTGGTGAGTATATGAACAAAGAGAAGGACATGGGTATGAGAAATGTTGTGAAGATAGAATCTGCAAGACTTAGCAATTGATTGACTATGTGAGAATTGGAGGGTGGGTAGGTTTTAGACATAGAAGGATAGTGACTGGAAAGATGGTGGTGCCTTCAATAGAAATAAGGAAGTTCAGAAGAGGGGTGGGTTTCCAGGGAAAGATAATGAATCTTGATTTAGAAATGGATGACTTTGGGGTGTCTATGGGGCATTTAGTACAAAAAATCTAATACACAGTTATTGATAGGTAACTGATACTCAGAAGAGAAGATACCAGAACTGGATATATAAATCTGGGAAGCAACTCCATAAATATGATTATTGGACTCAAGGGATTTGATGACCTCAAGTAAGAAAATGTAGAGAAAGAAGAGAAGACAAAGACAAGAAGAAGACGATCACAACAACAACAGGACCTTGGGGAAAATACCCTAGTTAGTGGGTGTGGCATAGATGATAAACCATAAAAAGGACCTGAGAAAGAGCAACTATCTGATGGGTAGGAGGAGAATAAGGGAAGAGCAGGGTCACAAAAACTCAGAGAGAGCATCCAGGAAAAGAGAGTCGTAGCCACCAGTCAGTCAACAAACATTTATCAAATGCCTGCTATGATGTGCCAAATGCTAGAGATACAAAGAAAGGACAAAATGTCCCTGCTCTCAGGGAGGCTAGGTGGCACAGTGAGTAGAGTGCCATCCCTGGAGTCAGGAGGACCTGGGTTCGGATCCGGCGTCAGACACTTAACACAGAAACTAGCCGTGTGACCTTGCGCAAGTTACTTAACCCCGATTGCCCTCCAAAAAGCAAAAAAAAAAAAGTCCTGCTCTCAAGCAGATCACAGTCTAATGTGGGCAGGGGGAAGGAATGAGAAAAAACAAACAACTAAGTACAAGCAAGATAACTTCAGATAAAATTGGAGATAATTACTAAGGGAAGGCACTAGCACTAAGGGCAATCAGGAAAGGCTTGTTATAGAAGGCAAAGTTTTAGCTGGGACCTAAAGGAAGCCAGGGAAGCAAGGAGATTGGGTTAGAAAGAGAAAGCCAATGAAAATGCATGGAATCCAGAGATGGAGTGTCTTGTTCAAGGAATAGCAAAGAGGCTGCTGCCATTAGATAATAGAGTATGTCAAGGGTAATGAAGTATTAAGAAGTTATAAGAAGACAGGAAATGGATTGGAAGTGGCGGAGAAGGTTATGAAGGGCTTTGAATGCCAAATAGAGGATTTTACATTTGTTTCTGGAGGTGATAGGGAGTCACTGGAGTTTAGGGAATGGAGATGAGGGGTCAGTAACCTCATTGGACCTGTACTTTAGGAAAATTAATTTGAAAGGTAAGTGGAAGATGGATTGTAGTGGGGAGAGACTTGAGGTAGGTAGACCAACCAGCAGGCCATTCCAATAGTTCAGATTTGACTGGTGGAGGTAAGATGGCGGAGTAAAAGCAGGGGCTTCCTTGGGATCTCCCCCAAATGCTTCCAAATACTTGTAAAATGACTCTAAACAAATTCCAGAGCAGCAGAACCCACAAAATAACAGACTGAAACAAATTTCCCACCTAAGACAACCTGGAAGGCCAACAGGAAAGGTCTATTGCGCAGGGTGGGGAGAGGAGTGTAGTCTGGCATAGGTCACTCCGGCACAAACTGGGCCCCCCACCAAAGCCAGAGCAGGTCTCAGGGGACTGAATCACTGGCAGCTGTGGTGGTTTCTAGCCTTCTCAACCCACAAATGCCAAAAACAACTTAGAAGGTGGTGGTAGGCCTTGATTAGGTAGGGAAGGTCTGTTGGACCTGGGTGAAAAAGAGGCATGGTCTGGCCCCAGCCCCAAGGTGTTAGAGGCAGCAGTGGCAGCATGGGCAAATTCCAGAGCTCAGGGCCCACAGACAGTGGGGGGGATCAAGTGGCTGATCAGAGGGGGTATTGCAGGGATATCTTTGCTGGTGCTGAGGATATCTCTTGCTTTGCACTGCTTGGATCTGGGTTGCAATCCTGGGTGGTGGTAGTGGGGTGAGGAGGAGTGCTGACATGGAGGATCGTGTGACTGCAGGGGAGATGAAATCCTCCTCATTGTTCTAAGGCAAAAAAGAGTGCTTGTGGTCACTTACAAACCAGAGCACAGACCAGCAAAGGAATAAACACCTCTCCTTTGACTATACCACCTTGGAAGAACTGAAAATTTATAGGCCTCTAGAAGTATCTCTGAAAACACCTGCATAAACTTGGGACAGTATACCCGCCACACGGGAAGCAGAGACCCACCTTAACCAACAGGTCATGAAAGAGCTCAAAAAGGCGTTTGAAAATCGAGTAAGAGAAGTAGAGGAAAAATGTGAAGAGAAATGAGAGTGATGCAAGAAAATCATGAAAACTGAGATAATAGTTTGCTAAAGGAGACCCCCCCAAATACTGAAAACATAACACCTTAAAAATAGACTAACTCAAATGGCAAAAGAGGTCCAAAAAGTCAATGAGGAGAAAAATGCCTAAAAAATAAAAATTGGCCAAATGGAAAAGGAAAAGTTCACCAAAGAAAATAATTGCTAAAAAATTAGAGTGGAGGAAATGGAAGCTAATGACTTTATGAGAAATCAAGAAATTATAAAACAGAACAAAAAGAATGAAAAAATAGAATATAATGTGAAATATCTCATTGGGAAAAAAAAACAATTGACCTGGAATATAGATCCAAGAGAGAGAATTTAAAAATTATTGGACTACCTGAAAGCCATGATAAAAACAACAACAAAAAAGAGCCCAGACATCATCTTTCAAGAAATTATCAAGGAAAACGTCCCTGATATTCTAGAACCAGAGGGGAAAATGGAAATGGAAAGAATCCACTGATCACCTCCTGAAAAAGATCCCAAAGGAAAAATTCCTAGGAATATTGTAGCCAAATTCCAGAGTTCCCAGATCAGGGGGAAAATATTACAAGTAGCCAGAAAGAAACAATTCAAGTATTGTGGGAACACAATCAGGATAACTCAAGATTTAGCAACTTCTACATTTAAGGGAGCAAAAGGTTTGGAATATGATATTCCAGAGGTCAAAGGAGCTAGGATTAAAGAATCACCTATGCAGCAAAACCAAGTATAATCCTTAGGGGGAAATATATATATTTAATGAAATAGGGGACTTTCAAGTATTTTTGATGAAAAGACCAGAACTGAATAGAAAATTTGAATTTCAAATACAAGACTCAAGGTAATGAAAAGGTAAACAGGAAAGAGACATCATAAGGGACTTATTAAGGTTGAACTGTTTACATTCCCACATGGAAAGATAATATTTGTAACTCATGGGACCTTTCTCAGTATTAGGGTAATTGGAGGGAATATATATGTATAGACAGAGGGCACAGGGTGAGTTAAACATGAAGGGATATATCTAAAAATAAAATTAAAGAGAGATGAATGTACTGGGAGAAGGAGAAAGGAAGAGGTAGAATGGGGTAAATTATATCACATGAGAGAGTCAAGGAAAAAGGCTTTTGTATTGGAGGGAAAGAGGTGAGAGGTGAGAGGGAATGAGTGAACCTTACTCTTATTGGATTTGGCTTAAGGAGGAAATAACATACACACTCAATTGGGTATGGAAATCTTTCTTGCCCTACAGGAAAGTGGCAGAGAGGGGATAAGGGGGGATGATAGAAGGGAGGACAGATTGGGGGAGAGGGTAGTCCAAAGCAAACACTTTTGGGGAGGGACAGGGTCAAAGGAAAGAATAGAATAAATGGGAAGTGGGATAGGATGGAGGGAAATATAGTCTTTCACAACATGACTATTATGGAAGTGTTTTGCATAACTTCACCTGTATAAACTATATCCAATTGTTTGCCTTCTCAATGAGGGTGGGTGGGGAGGGAAGAAGGGAGAGAATTTAGAACTCAAAAGTTTTAAAAACAAATGTTAAAAATTATTTTTACATGCAACTTGGAAATAAGATATATGGGCAATGGTGTTCAGAAATCTATCCTTTTTTTTTTTTTTTTTGCTTTTTAAAGGGCAGTTGGGGTTAAGTGTCACATGGCTAGTTTTGTGTTAAGTGTCTGAGGTCAGATTTGAACTCAGCTCCTCCTGACTCGAGGACCGGTGCTCTATTCACTGCACCAACTATATAGAAATCTATCTTGCTGTACAGGAAAATAGAAGAGAAGGGGATAAAAGAAGGGGAGGGGAGTGATAGAAGGGAGGGCAGACTGGGGGAAGGGATAATCAGACTGCACACTGTTTTGGGGGTAAAGGGAAGGGAGAGATGGGGAGAAATTTTGGAACTCAAAATTAGAGTTGTTGAAATCTAAAAATACATTAATTAGTTTAAAAAACTAAAACTAAATTAATTAATAACAAAAAAATCCCCTCCAAGACAAACAAACAAAAATAGGCCAGGCTTGAGGTGATGTGGACTTCACCAGGGTAGTAGTAGTGTTAGAGGAGGGAAGAGATGTTATGAAGGTACAATTTACTGGACTTGGTAATGTGTTGGCTTTGGAGGGTGAAAGAGAATGAGGAATTGAGAGTGACATCTAGGTTGTGAACCTAGGTGATTGGGAGGATGATGGTGCCCTCCAAAGTAATAGGGAAGATCAGAAAGAGGGAGATATAATGAGTTAGTTTGGGATATGTTGAGTTTAAGTTGTCATTTTGTTTAAGATATCCAATAGGCAGTTAGAGATGGGAGTCTGGAGGTTAGGAATGGATGAAGTAGGTCTGAGAATCATCAGTGTTGTTGCTTTTGTTGTCATTTCATTTGTGTTTGACTCTTGAGGACTCCATTTGGGGTTTTCTTGGCAAGATACTGGAGTAGTTTGCTATTTTGTTCTCCAGTTTATTTTACAGATGTGGAACTGAGGCAAACTGGGTTAAGTGACTTGCCCAGGGTCACACAGCTAGGGAATGACTGAGATCACCTTTGAATTCAGGAAGATGAGCCTTCCTGACTCCAGGCCCCACACTTTATCTACTGTGCCACCTAGCTGCCTTCATCATCATCAGAGAGAAGGTAATTGAATCCATCATATCTGACAAGATGACCAAGTTAAATAATATAGAGGATGAAGAGAGGATGGCCCAAAAGAGAGCCCTGGGGAACACCCACAGTTCATGGAAGTGACCTGATTAAAATCTAGCAAAGGAAACCTAGGGGTGGTTAGATAGGTAGGGAGAGAACCAGGAGAGAGTTGTGTCATGGAAACCTAAAGGGAGGGGGACCAGCTAGATGATGCAGAGCACCAACTCTGAAATCAGGAGAACCTGAGTTCAAATACAGCCTCAATATTTACTAGCTGTATGACCCTGTGCAAGTCACTTAACCCTCATTGCCTCTAAAAAAATTTTTAAAAAGAGATTTTCGAGGAAAAGAGTGATCAATATTGTCTATGGCTATAGAGAGATCTAGAAAGATAAGAATGTAGAAAACAGTTTTGGATTTGGCAATTAAGAGATCATTGGTTACTTTGGAGAGATCAGTTTCTATTGGGTGATGAGTTTGGAAGCCAGACTGCAAAAACTTAAGAAGACCCCTCTTATAGATGGCATTGTCACAGAGTTTAGTCACAAGTGGGAGGAGAAATATGGGACAATAGTTAGTGAGGGATAGATGGATCAGGTGAGGGTTTCTTGGGGGTGGAAGACAGATGGGCTTCTTGTAAACAATAGGGAAACAGCCAGTAGAAAGAGAGCTTTTGAAGATAAGTGAGAGTGGAGATGATCGAAGGGGCAGTCTGCTGGAGAAGATAGAATGGAATAAGATTGCTTGATTGGGTAGACAGGAAAACTTCATAAGAGAAAGGTGAAATGGCCACAGATAGTGACAAAAGGCATTGGGGTGAGTGAGGTGAGGATGAGAGAAGAGGAAAGTTTTTTTTTTTAATGGCCTCAATTTTAAATCAAATGTTAGGGCAAAGTTCTCCACTGAAAGAGGAGGGGCAGGACGAGTCATGAGAGGTTTGAGGAAGGATGAAAAGGTTTGGAAAAACTGCTGTGGTATGTGAGATAGAGAGTTAATTAGGGACAGATAAAAGGATTGCTTTGCCACAGTAAGGGCCCTGTTAAAATTATGTATCATAAATTTGTAATGCCTCTAGTCAAGTTAGTTTCACGATTTTCTCCACTTTTGCTCAGAAGCACATGATTAAGGACAAAGGCAGTGGATGGTAGGAATAATGCAAGCATGAGGCTTTCCAGGGAAAGATCTTTGATAGATTAAGGGGGGCAGGGAACTCAAGAGTAGAGAGGGCAGTGTAGAGTTGAACTGATTCATCAAGGAGACAAGATAGGGAAGGGAGGATAGTCTAGCCAGTATAAGTAGGGTGTTGGCCTGGGAAATAACTGAGGGGTTGATGGAGGGAAGGTCAAGGTGTGGATAAAGAACAGGGAGTAACAAGGCAGAGGGAGAGGTGGAATTACAGCAGATTGTGTCCAGGTAAGAGAATTTCAGAGTTCATGAACATAGAAGTGGTTAATTTGTGGATATTGGCAAGATCATAGGTATGACCATCTTTGTGTGGTTGAGGTTGAGTAAAGGAATAGGTCATGTGAAATGAGTAAGTTGAGGTACTGGGAGGTTAGGGTGTTTGAGGGAGTAAAAATAACTATATTTAAGTGCCCTATTATGAAGGCAGTAGCTGGGAAGGAGAAAAAGACTCTGAGCCAGGTATTGAGCTCATGGAGGAAAGAAGGGGAGTATCCTATTGGTAAACAATAGCTATAGGAATTTTTTATTTTTTTATTTTTGAAGGGGGCAAGGCAGGGCAACTGGGGTTAAGTGACTTGCCCAAAGTCATACAGCTAGTAAGTGTTAAGTGTCCGAGGGCGAATTTGAACTCAGATTCTCCTGACTCCAGGGCTGGTGCTTTATTCACTGTGCCACTTAGCCACCCTAGCTACAGAATTTTGATTGGGTAGTAGATATGGGTTGAATGGAGGAGAGATTACTTGAGTGATGATGGTGGAGGGAGAGTCTGGCAGTGGTGATGAGGAAGGACCAGGACTCTTCCAATTCCCCCACCTCAACTATAAGTGTGGGAATGAGTGGAAGGGCTGCCAGGGGTGGAAAAGGGTAGACTGGGAACCCATGTCATCAGGAGGTTAGGTCCCAGTGAGAGTCAGTAGATAGAAATAGTGGGAAAGGAAAAGATTAAAATGAAAGCAAGTTTTCTACCTACAGAGCAAATATTTCAAAGAACATAGTGGAAGGAGTGGGTAGCTCCAGAATGGAACATGGTAAAGGGCTAGATCAAGAGGAATGGGAACAAAGGAGGTGCCAGAGGGGATGGAGAACAGAGTTTGAAGGATCACAACTAAGGGTTTGGGATCACTGGGGTGGGGAAGAGTATGACCAGGTAAGAGTGTGTTTATCATTGAGGAATGGGTTCAGATCATTTATCAATATCCTAAGATTTTAACATCAGAGTGCAGTTCTCTCAAGGCTATTAGGCAGCTCAGGCAATAGATTTATGGGAGGAATTGACCAAAAGGCAGAAAACCTGGTACAACAGAGTGACATTTCTCTCCTTCTCCTGAAGGTAAGAGACCAGAAGTCAGACAGGCCTGGGCCCAAAACCCATTTCTGAGCTTGTGTGATCCTAAATCTTTTAATCTCTCTGTGCCTCAGTTTCCACATCTTTAAAAGAGTAGATTGGCCTCAATGGCCTCTAATATTCCTTCCATCCATGATGGCCTCTAAGGTCCCTTCCAGCTATAACTATGAGTTTATGGAAAATTATTTCTTCATCTATAAAATGAGGACAGTTAATACCTACAGCTGCCTTCCTTACAGGGTTGCTAAGAGGCTCCAGTGAGATAATGTATGCAAAATGCTTTATAAACCTTAAAGCCCTATGAATGCGATAGCTACCTATAGATTACATTTTTATAATCTTTACCTGCGAGGTATAAAGGATACTGATGGGTCCATTGTCTGGTCAGGCTGTGAAGGAGGCAAAGTTAGTCTTCAGAAGTCTCTAAGTTTTCTTTCTGTGGCCTCCATCTTTCTTCAAGGTGACCTCTTCTTACACACTCAGGTGCCCAGCACTCTCATTAATGTCCCCAGTCTGCTCAGAATCCCCCATTGCGGCATCACTGAAGGCACTGAATGCTTTGGGTTCCAAAATTGTTCTTTCCTTCTTCTCCCAATAAAATTGCCAAAATTCCATGCCTCATTCCCCCAGTCAGCAGTCACTGAGGAAATGAATCTGAAAAAAAACTTATACTCAGGTATACTGATCAACAGTTTGATCAAGAGTTTGAGTTTCAAGAAAGTCAAAGATAGAGAAAGAAAAGTCCCATTTAATCCAAAATCTATATAGTAGGACTTACTGTAGAAGTAAACTAGAAACAAGGTAGATACCAATGGATTGGGGAATAGCTAAACAAATTATGGTACACATGTAGTACGTGACTGTAATAGAGCATTTCTATACAGAAGGTATGGATAGAAAATCATGAGAAAATGGCATGGACTGGTATGAAACTATATGGACTGGTGAAAAGTGAAGTAGGACCATTCCTACCCCCATGTCCCCATCACTATTTTTTTCATTTGTAATGAAAAAGATGCATTGAAGCTTGTATATTGATTGGGGTGGGAGGTGGGGATATTCTGTACCAAGAGGCCTTAGTCTGGTTATTGTGGATGACTTGGGATTAGAATGAAATGAAACATTCATCCTGTCCACATTTTGTTTTTTGCTTTTTGGAGGGAAGAAGGTAGGGCAGTTGGGGTTAAGTGACTTGTCCAAGGCCACACAGCTAGTTTTGTGTTAAGTGTCTGAGGTCGAATTTGAACTCAAGTCCTCCTGACTCTAGGGCCGGTGCTCTATTCACTGCTCCGTCTGGCCACCCCACTGTCCACATTTTTTAAAAACTTGGTAGTAGCATAGAAAGGAAATTCAACAAGGATATGGCTCAGATGAACTTGGGGCACCCTTTGCTTTCACACAGCAGAAGAAAGTCCTTCAAATATGAAAAACTCTGGGGTTTTGTGAGTTTGTTTTTTTAATGCTTCAGGAGACCTGGAAGCTATGTCAATGATTCAAGTCTCAATTTCCTGTGACAAGTAAATCTTGGGGACAGTTTCATTGCCTTTTTTTGAAAGGAAAATACCAGCTTAACCTACATAGCAGAAATGTTGTTTCTACCACAGGGAGTATATCTGCTGGCCAGGGAAGTTCTCGTGCCCCTAACATTACATACATCATGTTGGTGTTCACCTACTTTGTCTGAATGTAAAAGTGTCCTTGGATACAGAGTCTTCCTGCTTCTTTGGTGTCCTTGGAGACAGAACCTTCCTGTTTCACTGGTCATTGAGGACAGGTAATATCAGGAAATGGAGATGTTTACCTTGGAAAAAAGAAGACTTGGGGGAACATGATAGCTATCTGAAAGTATCTGAAGGGTTGTCTCGTGGACGATGAATTAATGTTTTCCATTTGACACCAAGGGCAGAAGTAGGAACAGTAGATAAAAGTTACAAGGAGACAATAATTTGACTCAATATAAGGAAGCATTTTATGGAAGTTAGAACTCTCTAAAAATGGAACTGCTTCATCAGGTCATGAACTCTCCGTTGTTAGAAGTCTTCAAGAAGGGGTTGGATGACCACTTGTCTAGGATGTGGATACAAGGATTCTTGTATCACGTAGCAGGTTGGACCAGATCACTCTGAGGTCCCTTCCAACTCCAAGGGGTCTGTGACTCCTGCCTGGACTAACTCTTCTTTGGAGAGTTAAAGGGAACCAGATCCAACCAGACTGGACTAGTTCCCACCTCCCAGCCCAGTTCTCACAGAAGCCACCTGACACCCCCCTCCTCCCTCCCTTAAAGCAGGTGAGGATTCTTCCTCTCAGCTGCTCCTTTCTCTTGGTTTCAGGTGGCTGAGACAGGTGCAACAGAATTGGGGTATGGGGGGAAGGAGACTATGATGATGATGATAGGGGTTTTCTGTGTGCTCCCACCAGAATGGAAAAAGAAAATAGATCAGGGATACTGGAGTCACTGAAGTGTCTATCTGGAGAGTAGGAAGACCTTGACGTAGTAGCACCTTGCTTTCACTGTCTAGGAAGGGAGTCTCCCAACCCAGGCAACCAGGTGACATAGTAAAGAGAAGCCTGGACATGGAGTCAGAAAGACCTGAATTCTAATCTGGCCTCATAAATTTACTAGCTCTGTGACTCTAGGCAAGTCACATAACCTCTGTTTACCTCAATTTCCTCATCTGTAAAATGGGGATAATAATAATGCCTACCTCCCAGGGTTGTTGTGAAAATAAAATGAGACATTTTTTATAAATTAGCACTGTGCCAGGAAGTGTTTAATAAATGTTTGTTAAAATAAAAGATGCATGTGGTTTACTGGAAGTGAGTAGCCATAATCCACATCTAAAGAACACTCTAAATTTAAGGGGTAAAGACCAAAAGTGTCTGAGAGGAAGAGAGTGGAAGAAATTGGCTCTTGTAGTCACCCTTATATGGCATACCAATACCCTACCTCAGTCCACTCCACCCCATGGTGTTTAGTCCTCTAGATTCATCCATCTTAACAGGGCCCAAGGCAAGGACAGTTCACTCCCACATCCCTGGTTTATTTGTTACAGCTTCATCGACTACACTAAAGCCTTTGACTGTGTAGATCACAACCAAATGTGGTAAGTCCTCAAAGAGGTGGGAGCACCAGATCATCTTACCTGTCTTCTGAGGAACCAAGAAGCAACAGTTAGAACTGAACATGGAACAGCGGTTGGTTTAAGACTGGACAAGGAGTACAGCAAGGCTCTATATTGTCAGCTTCTTTATTTAACTTACATGCAAAGTACATCTTGTGAAATGCTGGGCTGCATGAATAAAAACCCAGAATTAAGGTTGTGGAGAGAAATATCAACAATCTCAGATATGCAGATGATGCCACTCTGATGGCAGAAAGTGAAGATGAGGGTAAAAGAAGAAAGCATAAACGCTGATTTGAAGCTTAACATGAAAAACTAAGGTCTTGGCAACTGGTCCAATCACTTTCTGGCAAATCAAGGGAGAAGAAATGAAAGCAATGTCAGATTTTATATTCTTGTGCTCAAAGATCACTGCAGACAGAGACTGAACATAGAAAATTAAAAGACACTTGTCCTTGGAAGGAAAACCATGTCCAATCTAGACAGCATACTAAATAAAAAGCAGAGATATTACCTTGCCAACAAACGTTCTTATAGTCAAAGCTCTGATAGTTCCAGCATCAATGTATTGCTATAAGAATTAGACTATAAGGAAAGTTGAGCCCTGCAGAATCAACACTTCTAATCATGGTCCTGGAGAAGACTTGTGAAAGTCTTTCACGTCAGTACTTGAAGAAATTAATTCAGGCTATTTATTGGGAGATCAAATACTAAAGCTAAAGCTTAAATACTTTGGCTACATAATGAGAAGATGAGACTCATTGGAAAGACCCTGATATTGGGAAAGATTGAAGGCAAGAGTCAAAGGGGATGGCAGAGAATGAGATGGATAGGTAGTCATGGAAATAATGAACATGAACTTGGACAGAGAAAGATAGTGGAGGATAGAAAGGCCTGGCATTCTATGGTCCATGGGATCATGAAAAGTCAGACATGACTGAATGACTAAACAACAATTAAGCTTTTCTGTCCCTTCTGCCCTTCCCAATATGGCTTCACATTCACTTCTTATAGGACATCTCCTCTAACTACCTTCTGTGGACTCTGATCACATCTTTGGGGTCTGTGTCTCTCAGAATGTGTGGCTTCCCCAACCCTATGTCTGCCCTCAGGTCATGGGCTCCTCCTCATTATCTTTCCCTGGATCTACCCAATCCTTGATTATGAAGGGGATGATCAAGTATAATGATGCAGGCAAAACTTTTTCTTAATGTAAAACACTATATAAATGTGAGAGGCAGTAGAGTGTAGTGAAAAGAGGTCCAACCTTGACATAGGGAAGACCTGGGCTTAAATCTTGCCTCTGGAACATATTAGCTATATGACCCTGGGTTAGTCCCTTAACCTCAGAGTCCTCAGACAAGTTGCTGATCTGTATCAGAGGAAGGAGCTTCCATGCAGGGAGTTCTCTATACTTATAGAATCATAGGATGATAATATCTTATGGAAAGGACCTCAGAGACTAGAAGGAAACATAAAGATCATCTAGTCCAAATCCTTGATTTTACAAATGAGGAAACAGATTCCCAGGAATTTGTCTCACAAGAGCCAACTCTGTCTCATAGGTGTGTAAGGATTCCTCTTCTTAGCTTCTACTTTTTCTTGACCCCAGCTTTATAAATATTGTTTCATTCGATCCTTATAACAATCCTGGGAAGTAGGTGCTATTGTCCTCTCCATTTGATGAGTCAAGGTCAAAGAAGTTAAGGGACCTGTCCATGGTCACAGAACCATCAGAAGGAAGAATCAAATTTACATATTTTATTCCAACTTCAGCTTTCTATGCACTATCCCACCATATACATTAGAGGAGATACACATTGACATGGGAAGGGCATCAAAAGAGAAAAGGGGAGCAGGGAGGACATGGGTTCCAATTCTCACCCTGCTAATGACTAAATCTGTGATGTTGGTCAAGTCGACCTCTTTGGGCTTCAGTTTTCTCCTGAGGAAGTTGGATAGATCCTTTTAAGGTCTCTTACTGCTCTGAATCTATAAGCCGATAAGACAACTCAGAGACAGATAAAGAGAGACAGATAGACAAAGAGCTAGACAGATACGTAGGTAGATAGACTGACAAAGATAGATAGACAAAGAGATGATAGATAGATAGACAGATAGATAGATAGATATACAGACATATAGAGACGTAGGTACGTGGATGGGTAGGTAGGTAGATAAAAAGATAAAGAGATAGGTAGGTGTCTAGACAAAAGAATAAAAAGCTAGTTCACTAGTTAGATAGAGTGAGATCTTATTAAACTCTTACTTACACATCTCAGGACTGTGCTAAACACTGGTAATATAAATATAAGCCAAAATGCAGGACAATCCTGGTCCTCAAGGAGCTTACCTAATAATACAGAAAAGAGAGCTGAAAGTGGGGGGAGGGTAACATCCAGAAGGAGTCTGGGGAGTTCTAGCCAGGTTTTGAGGAAGCCTCTCTGGGCAGGAGCACTTTCTCAAATGGAGCTTCATTCATCAGAGGAGGAGAATCTAGAGAGAAGCAAACACACTGGGAGTCGGTTAGTCGCTCACTAACTAGAGTTCTGTGTTTATTGCTTGATGTAAAGGGAGGAGAAAGAAGTTCCTAGTCTTGGGGGCCAGGGGCACTGTGTGTTTGCTGGAAAGCCTAGGGGGTAGATGGGGTTAGAAAGCTGGGAGACTTGTGATTTGTCCCATGACATACATAGATGGCACACCCAGATATTGAAACATTTTCCTGAGACAAACAGGAGTGGATGTTAGGCCCTGTGTGTGTAGGGGGTTAGCTCTCCTGCTAGATTTTCCAGGCAGGAATCAAGGCCTAATTCAGCTTTGTTTTCCTTTGTGCACCTGCCACAGGCCCTGCACGTAGAAGCAATTTGTTAAATGTTTGTTGAATAAATGAATGAATGTTTACAGACCCTGGAGGACATTTCCTGGGAGAGATGGAGACGATCCCATGGAGGAGAGGGAGGGACTCCAGTCTGGATGAGTAAATAAAAAGTCTCCTGATGACTGGGAAAATAGAAGACTTTGTATTCACAGTGCTTGGCTACCTCAGACCTTCGTGCATACACACAGATACACGGACTCCTTAACACCTGGATGGATTCTTGAAAATAATTTAGTCCAAAACCTTTGTTTTACAAGATAGGGAAACTGAGACCAGGGGGGCAGAGTGCTATGGTCCTACCAGTTGTAGAACAGACTTGGGATCTGAACCCAGATGGATACCCTGACTCCAAATCCAGTGTGGTCTTCAATTTAATTCAATAGTCATTTATTAAGGTACCTACCATGTGCCAAGCTGTATGCTACGCACCAGAGATACAAGTAATAGAAAGAAAGATAGTCTCTGTTCTCACGGAGCTTATAATCTAATTAGGAAAGATTGGGAAGTTTGAAAAGGGGGGAAAAGGACACTGCCAGGGGTCATGATGTTCTATGGAGTAGAAACCAAGCAGAGTTATCGATGAAAAATAGTTACTGGGAAAGTCCTTATGTTCCGAGCCCTCTATGAAGGACTGCTTTGTGAGGAGTTTGCTGTTCTACCCTCCAGCTCTCCAATCAGAGGGGAGAAGCTACTGAGGGAGGTGCATCTTGTGCCACTACCTCACATCTCTTTTCCTCCAGACAAGTTTGTGGTATGTAACCCAACCTACTCATTTCAGATAAATTCAATTTGGATAATTTCAATTTAATCAATATTTGGAGCCGTCCCTCCTACTTCATCTCCTGCCTTTGCACAGGACTGTGCTCCTTGCCTGGAATGCACTGTCTCCTCACCTCCACCTCCTATGACCCCTAGCTTTCTTCAAAACTCAGCTCAAGTATTACCCCCCTACATGAGACCTTTCCTTAATCTTCATTTCCCTGCCTCTATCTCCTGGAGCTATTGCCCAATTACTTTGCCTTTTTTATGGTTTTGATTTACTTTTTCACATATACATTGCTTCCCTAAATAGACTATTAACTTCCTGAAGGCAAGGACTGTTTCCTTATGTCTCTTTATCCCCAGTGTCTAACACAGTACCTGGCTTCTAGCAATAATTTCACATAAGGATGTTGAATGAATGATTCCTTGCTTGATCAGAGAAACAATGTTCATTTCAGTCCAGTAGAATCATTCTTAGCTCAGATCTCTGAACCCCTTAACTCACCCATTTTCTTCCCAGCTCATTATCATTTGGGCTATCATTTCTGTTGTCCTGTAGACAATAGTATCCTTACCTGGAAGGGAACTTCACATGTCTTCCTTTTCCAGGAACCAGCAGTGGCCTGAATATCTTTGGCCTAACTTTAGAAAGTTAGTAATAATAGAAACAAGAACTCATTTCTTTAGTAATTAAGACTAACTAAGGCCTTTTCTCATGAGGCCTTGGTAAGGTTCAGAGCAAATATTATTATCCCCATTTCATAGATGAGGAAACAGACATAGAGAAATATTAAGTAACTTCTCTGGGGTCATGGACCTAGTAAGTGGATAGGTATAAATCCCCAGGTCCCTTTAATGTACTTTTGGACATCCCAGGGTCTTGTATTTTGTTTGGGGTTGCTCTAGATGAATTCACAGTCCAAGGATTTGTTTTACGTAATTTTACACTCTGGGCCAATTTCTGCTGAGATGCCATTTGTGTACTTTTGTACACAGGCATGCCAATTTAAGCAAACTAATATATCAGGTTGTGTTCAGCTGTCAACTTCACCTTTTCTGCAAATGCTCTGGGCTTTTTTTTTAAAGGAAGGTCTCACTCTAAAGACTAGAGGCTGAATAATCTTAGAAAAGTTCTGCCCTTTTCTCAGGATCTATTAATGTGATCTTGGGTCAGAATTTATACACCCGCATTGAGTTAACACTAAATTTACTACATCAAAAAAAAGAAGTGAATGAATTACAGCCAAACTCTTCTTTATTTGGTGGTGGAGGAAGAAGGGGAAGAAAATCTAGGTGGATGAAATCCACAGAAAACCCAGCCCTCGTTCTTATTTCCCATTTCAATTTTAACCAGAAGGTATCCGGACTGCCCAACCCCCGACTTCGCTCTTGAGATTGCTCCCAGGACACTAGATTGGGTCAGGTCTCCTGTACACAGAAAAGGATCCCATGGGCATAGATTTAGAGCTGGAAGAGATTATAGAGGTCATCTAGTACAACTCCCTCATTTTACAGATGAGGAAACCGAGGCCAAGGAGGTAAAGTACCTGAGCACACAGGGAGAAAGTGTCAGAAATAGGATTTGAGTCCAGGTCCTTTGGCTCCAAACCTAGCATTCTCTTTACACTGTGCTCTACTGTGCTCTCTGATAGACAGTGCATGCTCCCTCTCCCCCTGTTGCCTCAGCCTCCCTCTCCCCCTGTTGCCTCAGCCTCCCCTCCCCCCTCCCCAACCTTTTCACAGTCAAACAAGACCACTACAGGGTTGAGAGTGAGCAGGAAAAGATTTGCAGAGTTGGTTAGTAGCTTCTAAAATTTTATTCTGAGCTAATCTTATCCTTTGAGGAATTCCTGAACTTCCCAAATATGGTATCAAAGGACTCTGGACTCAGAAAGACAAAAACCTTGTGAAAATCCAGGACTATTAGGGGACTATAGAAAGATAACTATATTGATACATCATGGGTGGAGTTGTGAATTGGTTCACTAATTCTAGAAATCAATTTGGAATTAAACCAAGAAAGTGACCAGTATATCTATACCCTTTGACCCAGAGACCCAGCTGCTAGGCACACCTCTATCTATCTATCTATCTATCTATCTATCTATCTATCTATCTATCT
>NW_027187367.1:15606903-15614510 GCF_028583685.1 Petaurus breviceps papuanus
ATCTATCTATCTATCTATCTATCTATCTATCTATCTATCTATCTATCATCTATCTATCTATCTATCTATCTATCTATCTATCTATCTATCTATCTATCTACACACACAAACACACACATGCAAGCGCACATATATGCCTAGCAGTTGGGTATATGTATAATATTCATTTTTATGTATACATATATCTATACACACAAAATATTCATAATTATACAATATATGCATGTATGCAACACCAAAATATTCATAACAAAAACTTTTTGTAGTAACAAAAATTTGTCTCTGAGAGATTCTGTGATTTGACCAAGGTCACACAGTGAATTAGAGGCACTGCAAGGACTAAAAACAGCCCAGGTGTGAGACCCATTGTAGTGTATATTTTTTCTATTATACCAATTGTTCCCAACTCATGGGCCACAGGTGGCAAGGAGTCCCTGAATCCACATTAGAATCCATAAATAAACAAACATACCCTTTGTAGACTGAATAATGTGATATATGTATACATATATATTATGACTTTTCAAATGGATGTAGAGGCTATTGTGATAATACATGAATTTATTCAAAAGTGTTACTAAATTCATAATAGCCTTTGTCAACCTAGATTTTCTTTTTAAAGTAAATATTTATTGATATCTTTTGTCTTTACATCATCTACATTTCTCAACATATTCCCTCTTCCCCTCCCAGAAAGCAATAGAAGAATTAGAAAAGAGTGGGAAAATTTTAACAAAATTAACCAGTATAGTGAAAAAGTTTGGCATTACATGCAGTGTTTCATAGTATCCCACCTCTGCAAATAATATGGTGGTAATGGTGTGTGTGTGTGTGTGTGTGTGTGTGTGGTGTGTATGTGTGTGGTGTGCATGTGTGTAGATACATATATACACCTATACACATAGTATACACCTATACACAGTATATATTTATATATTTTTTGGTTACATTTTGAATTCTGAGTTGTCTCCCTCCTTCCTTCCCTCTCAACCCCACATTAGAGAAGGACAACATTTAATATACATATATATGTGGAACCATACAATACACACTTCCATATATCAGTTCTTTCTCTGGAGGTAGATAACATTTTCCTTCATAAGTCCTTTGTAGTTGATTTGAATGATTGTATTACTCAAAAAAACTTAGTCGTTCAAATAATATCGCTGTTATTGTATATGATATTCTCTTGGTTCTGCTTCACTCTGTACTTTTTCCATGTAAGTCTTTCCATGTTTTTCTAAAACCAACCTGCTTGTCATTTCTTACAGCACAGTAGTAGTCCAAAGGCTTGTTTTTTTTTTTTAACATATTAAAAAGAGATCCTTTTATTCAGAAATGTTAGGAATAGCAACACTGCACTATGCTGGATCTGGACTACATGATCAGTGTGATACAATGGAAAGAGAGCTTTATTTGAAGTCAGAATTTGACTGTATTTGAATCTTGCTTCTCCCTCTTCCTACCTATTTGACAGTGGGTAAATTACTCGACCTTTATTCGTCTGAGTTTCATCATCTCAAAAATTAATTGGACTAGTTGACTTCAAAGGTCTCTTCTTGTCTTTAATCGACTATCCTTATTGCTACTATCCCTTCCAAACTTAACATTCTCTGAATCTATGCCTTTCTACCAGTAAGATATTTGAAGGTAAGGGAGACTGTCTGGGTGCCCTTCAGATCATTTGAGCAGGAAGTGACTCCAGACAAGGCCAGTCCTGGGTGTGGGGAGAGAACTGCCAGTCCTGGTGTCAAGCAGACAGTTGGGTCCTGTTCCAGGAAGAACAAAGTAAAAATAACTCACATTTAGTTTCAGGTGCTTTCTTCATAAGAAATAATACACTTCAAAGCATACTACAAAACAATAAACATCAAAACTATATTAAAAATAGAAAAATTGGTTAATGGAGAAGCAAATATGAAGTAGCATAGTATTCAATAATCCCAAAGATTCCCAACTACTGGGGTTAGGGACTCATGCTATTCACCAAAAAAACTGCTGAGAAAACTGAAAAACAGACTGGCAGAAATCAGGCCTGGACCAACACCTCACACTGTCCCCTAACATTGTGATGTTGGTCTTAGAAAACTAAGGACAAACAACAATAACTACAACAAGAAAAGAAATTCCAGATGTATACCTGACCTAGATATAAAAGGTCATATCACAAATAAGTTTGGGGAATAAAGAAGGAGATACCTTTCACAACTATGGATAGGAGAAGAGTTCATGACTATACAGAGATAGAGAGGATCATAAAAAATAAAATAGCAGCTTTGATTACATAAAGTTGAAAAGGCTTCTGCACAAACAAAATCAATGCAGCTCAGATTTTAAAAATCTTTGCAGTCAGTTTCTTTTGATAAATGTCTCATACCACAAGATATAAGGAACTTATTTAAATATATAAAGCACATTACAACGGACAAATGGTCCAAAGTTACAAACACGCAATTTAAAAAAAGTCTATTGCTTGATGTTTTTTGTTTTCTCATGTAAACACAAAATTTAACTCAAGTATCCCATCCTCTCCTTCTCCCGGAAAGTTATCTCATAGAAGAAATAATATTATTAAAGACAGAAAAAGGAACAAGAGAAAAAACAAACAGCAAAATGATCAATGCATTGAAAAACTGCTGGAACATATATGCAAATATAACACAGTTATGGACCTTCCACCTTTGCAAAGAGATGAGGCAGGAGTGTCTTCCCATATCTCTTCTTTGGAACCACATATTGTTTTCTCAAAACTGATTACTTCAATCTTCATCAGGTCATGTAGATCTTTCCATGTTTCTCTGTAATCATGATATTCATCTTTTTCTTGCAGTACAATGATATTCTTTTACTTCATGCACAATAATTTCCATTCCCCAGATGGTGGGCATCTACTTTGTTTTCATTTCCATGATATCTTGAAGTATAAATAGTTTGATATCTTATAATGTCCTCCTTGGTCATAAACCTAGTAGGGGAATCTCTGGGTCAAAGAGTATAGACATTTTAGTTATTTTATTTGCATAATTCCAAATTACTTTCCAAAATGGTTGTTCTGCTTCCAAGTATCTTCCAATATCTACCAATAATGCACCAGCATGACAGGTAGCTCTTAAAAGAAGAAATATAAGCCATCAATAATAAAAAGAAAAAATGTTCCAAATCATTAATAATAAAGAAATGCAAAGTTAAACAATTCTGAAATCCTGCCTTATACTATCAGGTTTGCAAAGATAACAAAGAAGGAAAATGACAAATGTTGAAGAAGTAGGAAAACAGGTCCACTAGTTAGTAGAGTTGTGAACTGATCCACACACATTCTGAAATGCAATTTGAAACTGTACCCCAGTGTCACTAAATTGAACATATATCCTCTTTCACCCAAGGATATGGCAAACAGCCATATACCTCCAAAGAGATCAAAGATAGAGGGAAAGGACCCAAATATGCAAAAATAGTTATAATAGCACTTTTTTGTTGTTACAGAGAATTAGAAACTAAGAGGCTAATTCATCAATTCAGAAATAGTTACACAGATGAAGAAATGATGAAGGGGAAGGATTCAGAGATAATGGGTAATCTAGTGGCCAGAATCAAGATAATTTATATCTAATTACATCATTGTAAAAGAAAATAACTTTGAAAGGCTTAAGAACTCTGATCAATTCAATGACCAGCCATTGCTACAAAGGATTGATGGTGAAGCATACTCCCTCTACAGCCTGACAGAGAGTTGGAAGATCCTAGTTGAAGATTAAGATATACGTTTTTTTTTAGATTGTCCAATGTGTACATTTGTTTTTTATTGATTATGCTTATTTATTACAAATTTTGGGTTTTTTGATTGAGGAGTAAGTGTTTGGGTTAGAGAGGAAAACTATGGAGTGATGCCCTCTCAAAAAAGAAGATAAGGGAAAAAATGGTTATTATAATACTTTTAAAACTGCATAGATGACAAGGTGATTCAGAAGTCATAGATAAGGACAGTTCTAAAACTAGTGTATTGATTTTTTTATAGTTTTTTTTAAATGCAAGCTATTCACTGAAAGAGATCTGTGATTTCATGTACAAGCAATACTCTTTTTTTTTCCTGTTCTCTGTATATGAAAATGCTCATATTAGTCAAGTTTAGGATAACACGAACACATTCTTTTTAAAAGAAAAGGTAGGTAGGGAATGTATCATCATTCCCATTTTACAGATAAGGAACTTAAGGCTCAGGAAGGTCTTCCTAAAATCACTGAACTGTAGCTATTGGAGCCAAAATTAAAACTCTGGTTTTCTGGCATCAAGGTCAATCTGACTAGAACCCAGGCCTTTTGAATTTGAGGTCAATGGTCTCATATTCCATAAGCCTAGAGTTGAGGCAACTTTGGCATAGTGGGTGAGCTTCTATCTCTGGATTTAGGAAAACCAAGATTCAAATACCTCTGACACACACTGTCTATGTAACCCCCAAGAAAGTCACAACTTCTCAGGACTCCATCTAAATTTTCTAATTTTCTAGGCAAAACAGGTGCTGATCTGCCTTGGTGGAGGGAGCTTCCTCACTAGAAGTTCCCTGTGCCAATGAACATAAATTTGAACTGAAAAAAAAAAGCAGTAGAAAGCCTACACCTGGCTATCTTCCTCACTAAGACTGACCCAGTTGCTTTCCATGCCATCCCCTCCCTCCCCCCTGACTTTCTTTTATCAAGATTAAAAAGTAGCATTTAGGATCTTAGAACCCAAAACTAATAAGGAATTTATAGGTCATCTAATTCAGCCTTTTCAATTTACAAAGGAGTAAACCAAGGCCCAGAGAGAAGTGACATCTGCAAGGTCATACAGGTTAGTAAGTAGCAGAAGATGAGTAGCCATCTTTCCAGATCTAGGGCTCTTTCCACAAAGCCACCATTTTTCTCAAAGCTGCCGCCCCAATCAGGGCGGTGCTGGGGGAGTGGATTTTGTTTCTTGGGAAGTCTGAAGTAGGGCTCAGGGTATATGGGTGGGGCTTCCTCAACAGAAAGGTAGGGAAGGTGATCTGGAGCTGATCAGTTCAGGGAGGACAGATGCACTTTGAGGCCTGGGGGCAAGAAGAAGAAACCTAGGACAGGAGGGCTGCTCAGAAGGGCTTGGATTCCACTGGTTCCTCTTGAGGCCCCACCCCCATGGCCAGGGCTAGAATGTTCCAGTGGTTATGTAAGAGGGAAGTTACCGGGTTGCTTGGTATTTTCACAAAGCTCACTGTTTCTCAGTCTCCTCCTCCCACCTGCCAACATGCTGAAACCTTGTTCTCTCTCACAGATGAAATGCATTTAGGTGGGTCACACCAACTGATGCTCCAGCTGGCCTAGGACAGAAGTGAGGGAGAGAATATCATGTCTCCCTGCCCCTGGCAGGGATGGGGCAGCACCTCTGCCAGATGCCCCCATCCTGGTCCTGGGCACTGGCTTCCCCCGTTATTGGCTCACCCCCAGCTCAGATCCTACTTCCTCGTCCAAGCCTCATAGACACTTATTTTGGGGCCAGCTTCCTGGTGAGGAGATAGTTTTGAATGTATACTTCATCACTGATGTTTGTAGGGCAGACGCATTGTTGGAATTCTCCTCTACCATTGAAAGCTGTCCACTGGAAGGAAGCTCTAATCTCCATGTTTGGTTACCGTTTCTCTGACTGCTGTGGACTTTCTCTATGAGTCTATCAGTCACCCAGGTTAGAAGGCTGATAGGGAAGGATGATATCAGCAGGTAGGGCTCAACTCCTGGGGTTTCCCCGGGCTGTTTACAAGAATTCCAGAGCAAATGGCCACAGTGAATGGCCACATTTGCTACAGCTGCAAAAAGGGGGACGGAATCAGTGAACTCAGAACCACAGCTCCCTGCTCCCACTAGGGCTTCCCAGGGCAGGGACTACATCTCCTTCCTCAGATAGCGAGCTCTTTTGGAATAAGTATAGTGTCTCTTACAATGGACCAGGAGTTCCCTGAAGGCTGGAAGTGTGTCTCCCCCAGCATCAGATCAAGGGTTCCCTGAGGACAAGGCCTGTCAATCCCATAAGACTGGAAGTTCTTGACAATAGTAACTTTGTCTTGTCCTTCTACTGGACCTAGTCCCACCAGAGGGACCGATAGGCCTGTGTATACAAGTAAGGATTAAAAAAAAATCCCCATTACTACTTTGTGGGACTTCAGGCAAGTCACTGTAGCTTGCTGAGCCTCAATTTCCTTATCTTCAAAATGGGAGAGTTGACCTAAATGGTGTCTGAGGAACCCTCCAACTCTAGGTTTATGAGCCTATGACTTGGATGGTTTGTCCAGGCTTCTTCTCCCAGCTTCCCTTCGCATGGTTTCTTTTTCTATCTTAGGTTTATGAATATATCTTTGAGCTCTTATTTAACCCCTGTACTTGACCTCAATTCCTCCCTTCCTTCCCTCCCTTTCCAAGCCTTTCCCTTTCTGTTATTCAGACTGAACCCTAAGATGATTCATTTACCCTTTCCTCATTCCCTGTCCCCCCTACTAACTCCAAGAAGCCTCTCTGTTCCCAGCTCAGCATTCCTCCAAGTCACTCATTGATAGGGGGCAAAGGCTGGGAGTGGGAGGATCTAACAGGGTCAGACAGATCTTTGAGACTAAGCAGACCTGGAGGATGGATAATCCTCCTCCTTTGCTCCTTGATACAAACAGCATCAAAATCAGCTAAACCCATGGTTGATGCTTTTCTTCTTCATGGGAACTCAGGTTCAGAGAAAGTAAGTTACTATATGGTGGGAGGGAAAGTACTTCCTGGCACTGCAAACCACTGAAACCCAGGACAAATGGATGCCAACATCCCTCCACCTTTTGTGAATGAATCAGCTGGTAGGGTTGCTGCCCTTAGGGCCAGGGGCTGTCTAGCCCCAGTAGCAGGGACTAGAATGACTAATATGTGTCCCAGGCCAGCCCCTCCCCCTTCATGTAGAGATATACTGTGGCATGATATACATATATATATGCATATATATATGTGTGTGTGTATATATATATATATGAGAGGGGAGAGAGGGAGAGAGAGAGAGGAGAGGGCATGCTATGTAGCAGGAGGTCATAGGATTGTTGCTCAGTTGTGTTCAACTCTTCATGACCCCATTTAGGTTTGGTTTGGTTTCCTTGGCAGAGATACTGGAGGGTTTGCCCTTCCTTCTCCAGCCCATTTTTACAGATGAGGAAACTGAGACAAACAGGGTTAAATGACTTGCCCAGGGTCACACAGCTAATAAATGTCTGAAGCTGGATTTGAACTCAGAAAGATGAGTTTTCCACTGAACCACCTATCTACCTACTTGTTTACTGCTTCTTTAACATGATCCACCTCACTTTTGGCTTTTATCCTGGCTGTCTACCTATCCCTGGAGTGCTTTCTCTCCTCACCTCAACCTCCTGGGGTCCTTCATCCCTTCCATGTCCTTCTTCTTCTTCTTCTTCTTCTTCTTCTTCTTCTTCTTCTTCTTCTTCTTCTTCTTCTTCTTCTTCTTCTTCTTCTTCTTCTTCTTCTTCTTCTTCTTCTTCTTCTTCTTCTTCTTCTTCTTCTTCTTCTTCTTCTTCTTCTTCTTCTTCTTCTTCTTCTTCTTCTTCTTCTTCTTCTTCTTCT
>NW_027187367.1:15614910-15620609 GCF_028583685.1 Petaurus breviceps papuanus
AGAGAGAGAGAGAGAGAGAGAGAGAGAGAGAGAGAGAGAGCACTGGGGCAAAGAATACAAAGAAATGAGAGTTCCTGCCCTCAAGGTGTTCACGGTTCAAAATATAACACAAGACAAAAATATACATGCTGAAAGCCAAAGGATATTTTAAAGCTGTGTGAACAAGCGTGAGTGGATTTATCATGCATAATATACAGAAAAGTGTAAAGGCAATGTCATAAGTCATTTATTTCCATATGCAATACCTCTTTTGTCCAGTTACCTGAGGTTAAGACTTATAAACTCATTGAGGGCCACCACCTGATATATTCCATGGCACCAGGGGAAATTCAACTTGAAGGTCATTCAGAGAGTGAGATGTATTTCTAGGAATAATGTAAAAACAAAGCATAATTAAAACATTAAAATATAAATAAATAAACAAATAAATAAGATGGGGGGGAGCTGTCTGAGGTTAGCTGATCTTTTAAGGTCCTTTCCCCCTCTAATTCTGCTATACTGAGACAAAAGACGTGAATATATGTATGTATATATGTGTGTGTGTGTGTGTGTTTGTAAATATGTGTGTATAGTAAAAGAGAAGAAAAGATTCAAAGAGTCATAAAGAAGAGATTGAATTAATTACTGAAAACATTTTGAAAGGAATTTTTTTAGCTCTAAGGAAAAATAATACAAATCACAGAATTATGGTCACAGGGAAAGTACATGGAAGTCACTGTGGCTCCAAACGAGCTGCTGCAATATTGCCACCAGGTACTGGGCGTGATCAGGAAGGAGTCTGGAAACAAACCAGAGAACGCTGTCCTTTAAGAGCCAGGGTGTGTCAGCTGTGGGAATACTGTGTACAGGTTCTGTTTTAGAACATCTGGAGAGGCCAAGAATACAGTTTAGGGCAACTCTGATGAGGCTAAACAAGCACTTTGTTGCTCATTCCCAAGGTCTAGTAAAGTACTTTCCATACAGAAGCCACTTCATAAACATTTGTTTAATCTGAACAGGTTCCCTGGGTTCATGCTCTTTCTAATACCTGATGTTCCAGGGATGGATTGAGAAGGGGGGAAGGGACAGGACTCTATCCTTCCAGGAGTCAGGAGGAAAGATAACCCCAACAGTTGACAATTTAGGGCCCCATGAGGAGTCCTCTCTCCAAAAGGAGTCCTTTTCATCCTGTTCATCTCCAATTCCCACCTCCACTCTTCAGCATGTCTGTCTCCTCTCAGCCCTCTAAATGCCAAAGATGCTTCCTTTCAGGGACTCCATGCTCATCACTCTTACATGGAGCCCTGAAGAGAAGGACAGGGATGGGGTGACCTTTATGGGAACAGTCCAACATTCCTGGGGCAGGTGGAGTCTGGAGTATATTTGTGTTATTGGAGAAAATAACTGTACTGGGGAGGGGACCCATGAAGAGGACAGGAGCCCATCCTTGCTTTTCAATCTTTCCCTTCCTCCTCCATTTCCCTTTTCTTTTTCCTTCTCTCTTGATACTTATTCCCTCTACATCTTCTCTCAATAAAATAAAAAATGATTTTGTTTATGAATTAGAAAACCATCAATTAACATGATAGCGTATAGGCCTTGAAGTCAGGAAGCCCAGTGTTCTCAAACATTAGCTGTATGACCTTGGGCACAAATCACTTTACCTCTGATCTTCAGTTTCCCCATCTATAAAATGGGAGTAGTAATAAATAATCATAAAATGGGAGTGATAATACCTACTTCACAGGGCTGTCAGGATCAAATGAGTTAACACATATAAAATTCTTTGTAAACCTCAAAGCACTATATAGTTCAATCATGTCTGACTCTTTGTGACTCTGTGGACCATAGCATGCCAATACCATCCATGGGGTTTTCTTGGCAAAGATACTGGAGGGCTTTGCCATTTCTTTCTCCAGTGGATTAAGGTAAACAGAGGTTCAGTGACTTGTCCAGAGTCACCTAGCTATTAAATGTCTGAGGCCAGATTTGAACTTAGTAAGATGAGTCTTCTCAACTCCAGGTTCAAGATCCACTGCACCACCTAGATGCCCCCTCTTCTCTTTCTCTCTCCCTCCTTCTGTTTTCCTCTCTTTCTCTTTCTCCTTCTTTTCCTTTTTGCTCCCCCTCAGGATAGTGTAGCCATGGTTAACTTGGATTGTCCCAATCTCCCTATGGTGAGGGTAGAGGTTTAGTGGTCTTTAAGGACTTATCCTTAGAGATGAGTCTAGAAAATGAGATGTTCTCTGGAGAGAACCTGAAAAAAAGGGTTCTTGTATTAACTCTCTGCCCCCCACCCCTAGACATATTTCTTCCCACCTCCCATCCCCTACCCTACTCCTCACTGAAACATACAGCTACCTGTGCACCTTTAAGATGCAACAGAAGATGAAGAAAATGAATTATTGGAAAGAAGGACAAGTTGGATTTAACTCATCTGATTTCAAATGTTAAATTACTATTATTATTATTATTATTGATATCAGGTAGGTTTTTCATGTTTCGATAGTCAAGCATCTTTATACCTGACACAGAGTTTTACAACAAATTTCCAGAAACCTGAGATAACAAGTTGATGCTCAAGTAGCATTTTAAGAACAGCAATTTAAGAAATACAAACCAGAGACTCAACTAAAAAGTTGGTTGAAACAATTATTATTTTTAGCAAAGTAATAGGATATAAAGTAAATCCACATAAATCATCAGCATTCCTATTTATCACAGACAAAACCCTGCAAGAAGATACAGTAAAAGATTCCCCATTTAAGATAAGTCTACAAAGGGGCAGCTAGGTAGTGCAGTGAATAGGGCACAGGCCCTGGAGTCAGGAGGACCTGAGTTCAAATCCAGCCTCATACTCTTGACACTTACTAGCTGTGTGATGTTGGGCAAGTCACTTAACCCTAATTGCCTTGCTTCCAAAAAACAAATAACTCTAGACAGTATAAAATGCCTGGAAGTATACCTGTCAAAACAAACCCAGGAACTAAACAAAATTATTTTTTAAAAAACCACTTTTTATACAAATAAAATCAGATTTAGATAATTGGAGAAATACTAATTGTTCATGGGTAGGCAGGGCCAATATGATAAAAATGACAATTTTACTGACACTAATTTATATATTCAATGCCATCCCAATTAAATTACAAAAACTATTTTTCTGAATTAAAAAAATAATAACATTCATTTAGAAGAACAAAAAGTCAAGAATATCAAAGGAACTATTGAAAAATGTAAGGGAAGGAGGTTTAATTGTACCAGATCCTAAACTATATTATAAGGCAGTAATTGTTAAAACTGTCTGGTACTGACTAAGAAATAGAAAGACAGATCAGTGGAATACAATAGACAACAATGTAGGTAGCATTTAAATATCATCACCTTGTATTTGACAAGTGTAAAGACAAGATTTTGGGATAAAAATTTACTATTTGATTAAAATTATTGGGAAAGCTAGAAAGCAGTATGGCAGAAACTGGGCATAGACTAATATCTTATACCATTTACCAAGATAAGGTCAAAATGTATTCATGACCTAGATATAAAGAGAGACATTACAAGAAAATTTGAACATATGGAACATATTTGAACATCATAGAACATATTACTTATCAGACTTATGGACAGGTGAACAATTTATGAATAAACAAGAGAGAACAAAGTTAGCTATAAAATGGATAATTTTGATTATATTAAGTTTAAAAGTTTTTGTACAAATAAAACAAATTTGGCCAAGATCAAAAGGAAAGCAGAGAATCAGGGGAAAATTTTTATAGACAGTTTCTCAGAGAAAGGTTTTATATCTCAATTATATAAAGAATTTTGTCAAATCTATACAAATATGAGTTATTTCCTACCTTGATAAATGGTCAAAGCATATGAACAGGCAGTTTTCCAATGAAGAAATCAAAACAATTAATAGTTATATGAAAAAATGCTCTAAATTATCATTGATTAGAGAAATTCAAATGAAAACAACCTCAATGTATCATTTTATATCTATCAAATTGGCTAAAATGATTGAAGGGGAAAGTGACAAATGTTGGAGGGGACATGGAAAAATTGGGACACTAATTCATTATTGGTGGAATTATGAACTGATCCAACCATTTTGGAGAGCAATCTGGAATTATGCCCAAAGAGTTATTAAACTACCTATACCCTTTGACCCAGCAATACCACTACTAGGACCATTTCCAGAGATGGTTAGGGGAAAAGGAAAAAAAATCTCTTTGTTTTAAAATGTTTGTGGTGGCAAAGAAATGTTAATTGCAGGGATGTTCATCAATTGGGGAATGGCTGAACAAGTTGTGATATATGATCAGGATAGACTACTACTGTGCTATAAGAAATGATGAGCTCAGTGATCTTAGAAAAACATGGAAAGACTTGCATGAAATAATGAAGAGTGAAATGAGCAGAACCAAGAGAACATTGTATACAGTGACAGCAATATTGTTTTAAGAATGACTTTGAGCAAATAAGTCACTTTAACTATTAGAAATACCAAAATTAACTATGAAGAATATATGAAGAAAGATGCTATTTGTATCCAGAGAAAGAACTGATAAAAAAAAGTATACATAGAATAATTTTACGTATATATACCTATTTGTGTCCAATGGTAGCCATTTCTGGGGTGGAGGAGAAAAAAAGGGAGTGGAGGAAATTTACATAGCTTTGTTCTGTATTTAAAAGGAATACCAAGTTGTACACAATGAATTTGCAGTTTCCTGTGCAATCATCTTTTTCGTTGTACTATGTTATAGAAATGTTTGTTTTATTCCACAAATTAAAAAAATATATAAACCAGCAATAAAACTGGTAACTAGGACAGAATAATCAATTCATTTTTATGAATCTTGAGAGAAAATAAAACTTCATGAGTCATCTTGTCACCATCACACTTAATGAGCTTGATCTTCATCCCTATCATAGACCTAGTCCCTTAACGATTCCATCTTTTTTCGCTCTTAACTTTATTTGCTTCTTTACCCAGTCCCAGGCTCTTGGTTTGCCATTTTGATGACATTCATCCCCTGATTTCTCCCCTGTGCTTGTCATGTCTTGGGACTATTTTTACTTTCTTCTTGCAAGAAACAGAATGTTCTTGGAAAAAAAAAAATCTCTCAACTCTCCTGATTGACTACAGACTTCTCCCAAGACCTGCATTTTGGGAAGGGTTTTCAAGTCATCCAATTCTTCATTCCCATCCTAGCTGTATTTCTCAATCTCTAGACTTACCACTATGCTTCAATTGCCTTCTCAGTCTAGAATTTCCATCAGTGCTTGGGGCCTTCTCATCCTGGGATACCCATTATTCTGACCCCCTTTGCTCATTGATGGGTTTCTTCCAGGGCCTCAGTTTTGGGAAAAGTCTCAGATCTGCCATCTGATGTTCGCCTCCAGGCGGTGTTTTTGACTGTACAGGCCTGTTGCAGCAAGCACCCCAGCGTTCCCAGGGTGGCTGCTAGCACAGGTTCTTGGATCTGCTTTGTTAAAGGAAAGCAACTCAAAATGGGTTAACAAGCTTACTTTAATCAGTCAGACATATATCGTTTACCTTGTTCAGGGGAAAAAGGTCAGCACCCCAAACTTCAAAGCATACAGGCAGAATTATCAAGACAGAAACAGATCAAGTAGACAGATTTCCAAACTGTCCAACCATTATATCCATACCAAATCAGCATCTGGGTTTTTCAAAGCCGGGGGGGCCC
>NW_027187367.1:15620709-15643474 GCF_028583685.1 Petaurus breviceps papuanus
GGGGGCCTGGACAACGGCTTCCCAGAATATAGATCAAATCACAGAACACTTCTCAAAGTGAGCCCCCAAAACAAAGCTACACATCAGGGCTTATATAGCCTTCTCCTGGCTCAGAGAATGTAACAACCTTATTGACCCACTGGCCAATCAAAAAGTATCTACTGAAAAACAAGCCTCCCTCCCCAGGCTTCTGGTGCACTTTAGCCTAGGGGCAGGAAAGATCTTCCAAATTTACATTCCCATTACAAGGCCTCAGTATAACTACCTCTTTTCAACTGTGTCATTGTCTTCTACCATTAGAGGGTAAGCTCCTTCATGGCAGGACCTGTTCTACTTTTTTATTACTATTTGTATCCTTCGCCCTTAGCACACAGCTTAGTACATAGTAAGAACTTCATAAATGTTTGTTTCCCAAAGTCTAATCTTATCTCAGACATTTCTGACCTCTTAACCCATCTTTTGCTGACTCTCTCACTCAAATAATCTGTGACCCTTGTTTATGTCCTTTTCTACAGACTAAGCCCCAGTTTCACCCCACCCTCCTTCAGTAGATAATTTGCCTTCTATTGAACAGAAGCTTAAGGCTTTCTGCTTTTTCCCTTTCTACCTCAAAATCATGTTTGGTTGTCCCATCTACTTCAAATAATTATATTATTCAACAAACATTTATTTAGTCCTTATTATGTGCTAGGCAGGGTAGCTAGGTGGCTCAATGGATAGAGTACCAGGTCTGGAGTCAGGAAGACTCATTTTCCTGAGTTCAAATCTGGTCTCAGATACTTAATAGCTGTGTGACCCTGGGCAAGTCACTTAATCCTGCTTGCCTCAGTTTCCTCATCTGTAAAATGAATTGTAGAAGGAAATGACAAACTACTACAGTATCGTTGCCAAGAAAACCCCAAGTGGAGTCATGAAGAGTTGGGCACAACTGAGAAACAAATGAACAACAAATGAAGTATGCTAGGCATTGTGCAAGGCTCTGGAGACAAAAAGACAAAAAATGATCTTTCGCTCAAGCAACTTATAGCCACTGGGAGCAGGGAGGAGGGAACCCCCTGTACACAAACAATTAACACAAGATAAGCAAAAAGTGAATACAAAATGATGGAATTGGGAAACACTATTATGTGTATATATGTCTGTATATATGTATTTTTTTTTTCAAAATTGCTTTTTCAAAGTAGTTTATGTGAATGGGAACACACTCAGAGAGACTGGCTTACCTACAATCAGATAGCTAGGTGAGGATTTAAACTCAGGATTCCTGACTCCAAGTTCAATATTCTTTCCACTATGCCTTTTTCTCCCTACTATTGTAGAAGTGCCTTTCATCATTTCTTACAGCACAATTCAGCATTCTATCACTTCTTCCTTCCTTCCTTCCTTCCTTCCTTCCTTCCTTCCTTCCTTCCTTCCTTCCTTCCTTCCTTCCTTCCTTCCTCCCTTCCTCCCTTCCTCCCTTCCTCCCTTCCTCCCTCCCTCCCTCCCTCCCTCCCTTCCTTCCTTTCTCTCTTTCACAATCAGAGTTAAGTGACTTTCTCAGGGGTCATACAGCCAGTAAGTATCTGAGTCGAGATTTGAACTCAGGTCCTTCTGACCCCAGGGCTGGTGCTCTATCCACTGTACCACATAGCTGTCCCATTCCTTTCCATTTCTGTACCATGACTTATTTAGTCATTCCCTAATTGAAGGACAGCTTTTCTGTTTCCAATTCTTTGCCATCTCCAAAATCTCCATGAAGACAGGGGCCTCTGCCTAATCTAAATTTGGCATCTCCACAATTGCCTAGGGCAGCTAGGCAGTGCAGTGGATAAAGTACCAGGCCTGGAGGCAGGAAGACACCTTTCTGAGTTCAAATCTAGCTTCAGATACTTATTACTTGTGAGACCCTGGGCAAACCATCTAACCCTGTTTGCCTCGGTTTCCTCATCTATCTATAAAATGAGCTGGAGAAGGAAATGACAAACCACTCCATTGTCTTTGCAAAGAAAACCCCAAATGGAATCATAAAAAGTTGGACCCAACTGAACAACAACACAATTGCCTAGCAGAGGCCTCTATACACAAGTGTTTAACTAATGTTAAACTGCTTAACCAGTGTTTCCTGATGGAATGAATGCCTGCTTTGTCCAGGGACCTGTGCCAGGTGTAATGGTGGGGATTCGGTCACTGATCTCAAGGGGGGAAGATGAAACAGACAGATACACATAAGTACATGCACACATATACAATTCTGCTAACCTCCTCTTCTTCAGGTGAATGAGTTTTAGTCCCTTTAACTCCTCCCCAATAGTCACAAGCCTTTAATTATTCTTGTCCTTTACCCTCTCATTCCATTTTTTCCCATCCTTTTGTCTTTGAACTCAGTTGTCTGACTCCTGGGCATAAGAGTTCTGGTCTGGCCAACCCCTAACTTCAAACTCTTACAATTCCATCCACTGACTATAGGTAGTTCGAATACTCTCCCCTTCAACTGCCAAAAAGAATGCATGCCCTCTATGAGTTGTGTGATAATGGATAAACCATTCCATCATTCTGAGCCTTAGGGAGACAGACTGAGAGCTGGATGGATCTGCCTAGATAACAGAAGAAATCACTTAGAGCAGGGTGGAGAAGCATGCTTTTTTAGGAGAAGGATAAACTCCTTTTGATTTCTAATCCTGAAATCTCTGATAGACACCTACTCATCTTTTGTTTAGCAAAGGGCTTCGAGGAGGGCAAAAGCCTTCCTTTCTAGATACCTATCTGTCTGGAGACTTTCCTGTCAGAGCAAGCCAATGAAATGGAGGGACGATATCAAAAGAATTCTCCAATGCTGTTTTTCCATAGACCAAAAGCACCAGTGTAATGTCCCAACTTCCCCATCCAATATTTAGCATAGGTTAGAAAGATTTTAGAGATAATCCAGTCTGATTTTTCATTTTACTCATGGAAATTGAGAGAGAGTGATTTGCCAAAGGTTGTACATATAGGAAGTGGGAAAGGCATGATTTGAACCCACCTATACTGACTCTCAGTGCAGTATTCTTTTCTTCCCTGACAAAAATGTTTAGTGAAACAAAACAAGTTTTCACATTGGCCATGCCCACCCGCCAGTAAAAGATCTCATTTTGCACTCTGAGTCCTTGACTCCTCTGTCAGGAGGTCAGTAACAGGTTTCATCATTAGTCCTCTGGAATCATGGTTGGTCAATTAAGCCAATCAGAATTCCTAAAATACTTCAAAGTTGGTCGATTTTACAATATAGTTGTCTTTGCATAAATTATTCTCTAGTACTTCTTGTCACTTCACTCTGCATCTATTCATACATGTCTTCTCACATTCTCTGAAGCCATCCTTTTCATCATTTCTTACTCCACGATAAAGAATTCCATCACATTGATATATCTTAACTTTTTAAAAACCATTTTCTGATTGATGGGCACCCCCTCTTTTTCAATTCTTTGTCACCTCAAAAAGTGTTATAAATATTTTTGTACATTCTTCATTACAGCTTGTTTTGCTTAGGGCTAATTTCTTCCTTAACTTTCCCTAGGTTGCTTTATGGTACAGTAGACAATTAGGTGGTGCAATAAATAGAACAGCAGGCCTGGAATCAGGAAGACCTGAGTTCAAATCCAGCATTAGACACTTACTTAGCTGTGTGACCCTGGCCAAGTCATTTAACCTGGATTACCTCAGTTTCCTTAAGTGTAAAATCAGGATGAATAGTTTCTGACTTGCAGGGTTGGGAGGATCAAATGAGATAATATATTTAAAGTGTTTAGCATGGTTCCTGGCATATAGTAGGTAGTACATAGATGTTAGCCATTATTATTACCCTCCAACTCCTTCCTCTTCCTTCTCATCTTTCCCTCTATTTTCTTTTGAGTGCAATATATTTCTCTGCCCAGCTCTGTGTGTATGTGCATGTATAGTCTTCCCATCTTTGACTACTCCAGATAAAAATGAGATTCAAGTGTCAGGTACTCATCCCTCCCTCCTTGTTTGAATAGACTTCTAGTTGCCCGTCCAAATTATGTGAGATAATTTCCCTCATCCTTCCCCTCCTCTCCTTCCCTCCACTGTATTTCTCTTTCTCTTCCTTTCCCTTCTTTTAAGGTCATCAGAACTAAAAAACACTCTCTGTTCTTCTGTCTAAATATACTCCTTTTATGACCCCCTAATGGTAATTTGTAAAGGACACATGGATCATCTCTTCATAGTAGAATGTAAGCAGTGTATCCCTTGTGAGTGTTCATTCATATTTACCTTTTTCATGCTTTTCTTAAAGCTTTGGTCAGGAATGTTTTGGGAGTCAAGATGGTGGAGTAGAAACAGGACTTCTGTGGGACTCCAGCTCCCACCTCCTCCAATTCATGTAAAAGGTGACTCTGAACAAACTTTGGAGTTACAGAACCCACAAAATGACACAGAGAAGCTAACCTCCTGCTGAGGACAGCCCGGCAGGCCAGCAGGAGGTGGCCAGCACAGTGTTCTGGGAGCCGAGCCCAGCGCCCCCCCCCCCCCCCAGAGGTTTTAGCCTCAGGGCAGGCCTGACCAGCCACCAGCTGGAGAGACTTCAGATCACCAGCAGCTGTGGCGGTTTCCAGAATTATCAACACATAGATGCTAAGGACAAAGTGAGAAGTCAGTGCAGTGTGTACTTTGGGATCCGGTAGTTTGGGAGTGTGGTCTGCCTTTATCCCCTGGAGGGAGAAGCTGCTGAGGTGCCGCAGCCACGTGGCAGCTTCAGCTCCTGGCCTGCAGATTGTAGGGGGACCAGGAGACCAGTCTGAGGGGTAATCGCTGTTGCTTTAATCTGCTTGGATCTGGATTGCAGTCTAGGGTGGAGGTCCTGGGGTGTGCAACCAGCTCGCCAGAGTGTGTTGAGGTTTCAGAGAGGGCACCCAACTAATACCTTTGGCAGCTGAGAAAACCTCAGTGATTGGGACGAAGCTCCCTTGTCTGATGGCAGAGTCCTACTGTGGCAAAAAGCCCAAAAGTCAAGTAATTGAGTAGCAACATGAGCAAATGAGGGAAGCAAAGAAAACAGAGCAACCCAACTTTACTCTCTTATTTTGGGGACAAAAAGGATCAAAGCATGGAACAGGAGGAAGACAATGAAGTCAGAACTCCTGCACCAAAAGCATCCAAGAAAAATACGAGCTGGTTACAGGCCATAGAGGACCTTAAAAAGGATTTTGAAAATCAAATAAGAGAAATGGAGGAAAAATTGGGAAGACAAATGAGAATAATGCAAGAAAATTATGAAATTAGAGTCAACAACCTGACTGAAAAAAATAACATCTTAAAAAATAGATTAACTCAGATGTCAAAAGAGGCTCAAAAAGGCAATGAGGAGAAGAATGCCTTAAAAAGCTGAATTTGCCAGATGGAAAAAGAATCTCAAAAGCTCAGTGAAGAGAATCTTTCCTTCAGAATTAGATTAGAGCAAATGGAAGCTAGTGACTTTATGAGAAATCAAGATACTATTAAAAAGATCCAAACAAATGAAAAAATAGAAGGCAATGCGAAATATCTCATTGGGAAAACCACTGACCTGGAAAATAGATCCAGGAGAGATAATTTAAAAATTATTGTACTACCTGAAAGCCATGATCAAAAAAAGAACCTAGAAATCATCCTTCAAGAAATTATCAAGGAAAATTTCCCTGATGTTTTAGAACCAGAGGCCAAATAGAGGTTGAAAGAATCCACTGATCACCTCCTGAAAAAGATCCCAAAAAGAAAACTCCTAGGAATATTATAGCCAAATTGCAGAGTTCCCAGATCAAGGAGAAAATATTTACAAGTAGCCAGGAAGAAACAATTTGAGTATTGTGGAAACACAATCAGGATAACACAGCATCTGGCAGCTTCTACACTGAGGGATTGAAGGGCTTGGAATATGATATTCTGGAGGTCTAAGGAGCTGGGATTAAAACCAAGAATTACCTACCCAGCAAATCTGAGTGTCATATTTAAGGGGAAAATATGGTCATTCAATCAAATAGAGGACTTTCAAGCATTCATGATGAAAAAAAGAGTGGAATAGAAAATTTGACATTCAGATACAAGAAGCAAGAGAAGCATGAGAGGGTAAACAGGGAAAAGAAATCATAAGGAATTTATCAAAGTTGAACTATTTACATCCCTACATGGAAAAATGATAGTTGTAACTTATGAAACTTTTCTCAGTATGAGAATAGTTGAAGGGAATAGAAATGTGTGTGTGTGTATATATATATATATATATGTATAATATATTCACACATACATATATATGTCTATATAGGAGGGTATATGGGTGTATGAATACACATGTGAATGTGTGTATGTATGTGTACAGGTACACATAGATAGAGGGCACAGGACCAATTTAATAGGAAGGGATGATACTTAAAAGGTGAAATTAAGAGGTGAGAGAGGAATATAATGAGAGGAGATGGGGAGAGACAGAATGGAGTAAACTATCTTATATAGAAGAAGCAAGGGAAAATGGTTACAATGGAGGGGAAGAACAGGAAGGCAAAAGGGAATGGGTCATCCTTATTCTCATTGAATTTGGCTCAGGGAGGGAATGACATACACACTAAATAGGGTATCTCACCCAACAGGAGAGTAGGGGGGAAGGGGATGAGAGGGGGAATGATGGAAGGGAGGGTAGGCTGGGGGGGGAGGGAAATTGGAAGCACCCACTTTTGAAAAGCGACAGGATCAAAGTAGAGAATAGAACAAGTGGGAGGTGGGATAGAAGGGAGGGAAATATAGTCAGTCTTTTACAATATATCCACTATGGAAATGTTTTGCATAGCTACACATGCAGAACCTGTATTGAATTGCTTATCTTCCCAGTAAGGGTGGGTGACAAAGAGGAAGGGAATGAATCTGGAATTCAAAGCTTTAAAATCAAATGTTTTAAATATATATATATATATATATATATACACTATTATTAATATTATTTTACATGTAACTGGGAAATAAGATATACAGGCACTGGGACATAGAGATCCACCGTGCCCTACTAGCAAGTTGGAGGGGGTATGGGAGAAGATATGGGAGAGAGCAGATTGGAAGAGGAGATATGTGGTGGGATCGCTATTTTGGGGTGGTGGGTAGGGGTAAAGCAGGGAGAAAATTTGTAACTCAAAATCTTGCAGAAATGAATGATATAAGCTAGAAGTTAATAAAGCATTTGATAAAAAAAAGAAGTGATGAGCTTCCCATACACTATGTTCCATCTCCCTCCCCACCTCTACCCCTTAATTCCTCCAACTCCCTTCAAGACTTGGTTTATGCAAGATTCCTTCAAGATTATTTTTTTTCAGTCCATCAGTGGTTAGTGTCCCCATGAAATTCTTTTATATTTGTTTTGCATATGTTATATATACTTCTACTCATACTAGTTCAGCTTGCCATCTTCTCTCATCATCAAAGACCACTGCAATAGCTTCTTAGACTCCTGTCTTAGAATACCTCCCCTCTCTAATCCATCCTCCCTGTAGCCGCCAAAATAATAGCTTCTAGAATAGAGGACAACCTCTTCTGTTCCGTATTTAAAGCCCTTCGGAATCTGTCTCCTGCCTACCTGTTGTTCAGTTGTGTCTGACTCTTCGTGACTCCATTTGGTGTTTTCTTGGCAAAAATGCCACGGTGGTTTGCCATTTCCTTCTTTGATTGATTTTACTGATGAGGAAACTGAGGCAAAGAGGGTGAAGTGACTTGGCCAGGTTCACACAACTAGTAAGTATCTGAGGCCAGATTCAAACTTAGGAAGAGTAGCCTTCCAGACTCTAGGCCCAGTGCCCTATCCACTGTGCCACCTAACTACACAATTTTATCTCCTATTACTCCCCTTCATAGCAGGAAAAATAAATTTCCTCCATTTTTAAATGGGATGGCAGTGGAAAGGAGAGAACAGTTTGAAAGAGCATTCTCTCCCTACTCTACATTCCAGTCAAACTGGCCTTCTTTCTTGTTCCCTGAGCTCATCATTCCATCTCCTGACTTTGTTCCTTTGTGCAGGCTATCCCTCTTATCCATGGTAATGCACTCTCTCCTTGTCTTTACCTTCTATAATACCTACTTCCTGCTGCATCCTGGGCCATGGCCATCCTCTTGACTTCTGTCTTTTTTTTTTTGTTTGTTTTGTTTTGTTTTTAAGCAATCGGGGTTAAGTAACTTGCTCAAGGTTACACGGCCAGTTATTTCTGGGTGTGGTGCGGAGTGTCTGAGCCCGGGATTCGATCTCCAGGTCGTCCCAACACTGGAGCCGGTGCTCTTACTCGCTGAGCCACCTGGCCACCCCTTTGACTTCTGTCTTGACACTAGACTTGGATGACTCTGGAGGAGAGAGTGAGGCTGATGACTTTGCGCAGCTCTGCCTCACTTAAATCCAATTTATGAGCAAGTCAAGACATCACCCTTCTGATGCCATTGGTCCTCTTCAAGAGCGAAGGATGAACACCAAACAAATCTTCCTTCATTCAAAGTTTGGCTCGTATACTATCTCCTCCAGGAAATCTTTCTTTAAAACTGTATGTAGAACCAAAAAAAAAGAAGATTCTATATAGAACTATTAATCTTCATAGTTTCTTTATTTCTTTTTAAAAAGTATATGTTATACATGTTATATACTTTACCTTCAAAATTAAACTGCTTATCCATATACTTCTATACTTCTTGTCATGAATTCCCCCTCACCTCCGAGGGGGAAGGTAGAACAATGGGTAAGTGACTTGCCCAAGGTCATACGGACTAGTTAAGTGCTAAGTATCGGAGACCAGATTTGAACTCAGGTCCTCCTGACTCCAAGGCCAGTGCTGTATTCACTGTACCACCTAGCAGCCCCTTTCTTCTTATGACTTTTAGGAAATATTTAAATGGCCCTCTTTTGGAGGGGGTAAGGTGGGTATCACTAGTGCTAAGTACCCTCTTCCTCCCATCCCATTTAAAAACTGAGAGAAACTGATTGTTCCTACTATGAACTATATAAGTTAGGAATCAGGGATTTTATCTGTTTTTTTAATTTTATTTGCCTCACTGTGACAATCTATCATTAGACTTTTGAAAATAGAATTTGATTGTAACAAATATACAGTCAAGCTAAACAAATCTATGTAGCGGCTGTTTCCACAAATGTTCAACTCTTTCTGCACCTGGAGTCTATTCTCTCTCTGTCAGAAGATGAATGGCATTCTTCATCATTGGTGGTCTGGAGGCATGGTTGGCTACTTGATTGGGGTCCTTTTGTCTTTCAGAGTTACTGTGTTATCCTCATATAAATTGTGGTCTAATTCTGTTCTTTTTGGCAGTGCTGGAGGGAGTAGCCAAATGGAAAAATGGATGGAACACCGAGCTTGGAATCTGTCCTTAGACACTTATTAACTATGTGACCCTGGGCAAATCACTTAACCCTGTTTGCCTCAGTTTCCTCATCTGTCAAACGAGCTGGAGAAGGAAATGGCAAAACCACTACAGCGTCTCTGCCAAGAAAACCCCTAAAAGGGGTCACGAAGAGTTGGACATGACTGAAAAAATGGAAATAATTAAACAAAACTCTACATCAGTTCATACTACCCAGGATTCTCTTCCATTATTCTTTACGTTACAAAAATATTCCATTATGTTTACAAACCACAATTTGTTCAACCATTCCCCAACCGATCAGCAGCCACTTTGTGCTTTCCTCCCTCTGCCTCTTTTTCACTCCCTGCCCATGATCAGGGTTTGTTTTGCTAGTGGCTAGCCACAGGAAACCTTTTCAAAAATGTTAGTGTTCTCTCCCTATTAGAATTATGATGTCTCTACTTATCTGTTTACATGGTGTTTCCTCCCTGATTAAATATAAACTTCTTAACTATTTTTTATTTAGTCTTTGTTTCCCTACTTGGCATTGCTCCTTATATATAGTAGAAAGTGAGTATTGTATCACAAGCTGGCAAAGTGGACAAAGCACTGGAGCTGGAATCAGAAAGCCCTGAGTTCAAATCTGTCCTGAGACACTTGCTAACTGTGTGACCTTGGGCAAGTCACTTAACTTCTTTTTGCTTTAGTTTCCTCAACTGTAAAATGGGGGTAATAATAATACCTACCTCTAAGAGTCATTATGAGGATCAAATGAGATGTTTATGAAAAAGCACTTAGCACAGTGCCCGACCCATAGTGGGTGCTTAACAAATGCTTATTCTCTTCCCTAGTAAAATCTTGTTGAATTGGATTAGAAGCAGCTAAATGAGATATAAGGGTGAGATCCGCTCCCCCTCATTTGCCAGTGTTCTAGGGTCTCCATCTTTTTCCACAATTGAGGGGATCTTTTCTGCTGCTTATCCCACGTATAAAGACCTTAGTTATAGCTCTACTGAAAAGCTGGAAGTGGGGCTAGAAGAGGGATAGGAAGCGGGCTCAGACTTTATTTAACTCATGGGTACCCATTAGACTAAGTCTAGTGTTTGGATGGGGATAGTAACAATACCACCACCACCAAGTAACATTAATATGATTTGAGGTTTATAAAGAGCTTTATAGGTACAATCTCTTCGGTGGTCATAACCATATATGGTAGATGCTATTATTTATTATTCTCATTTTACAGATGAGGAAACTGAGGGTCAGAAAAGTTAAGGGACTTGTCCTTGGACACCCAGCTAGTAAACGTCCAAGGTAGGATTTGAACCTAAGTCTTCTTAATAAAAAGACACCCCAGAATTTGGATTTTGCTCTGAGTTGAAGTTTTTATTTTAGTTGGGTGTTGTATACCCAACTAAATGGTGGTGAAGCTCAGCTTGCTCTCTCTTCATTACTCCAACTCAGGAGCTCCTCCCCTATTGGCACCTGACTAGTCTCACCTGGTCCTTGTCCTGATCATCAATCAATAATCAGTTGGTCAATAAACATTTATTTACTGTGCTAGGCTGTGGGGGATGCAGAGGCATCCTATTTGAATAGTCATTAAGACCTACTAGGCCCAACTCCATACATCAAGTGAGAAAGGTAGTATAAATATTAGGAACCCTATTTTACAGATGAGGGATCCAAATCCCAGAGAAGGGCAACGATTTGCTAGTGAGTGACTGAGGTTGGATCCTATTTCTTGCCTCTAGAGCTGGTGCTTTTGTTGCTGCCTCAATTCCTGTTCTCCAGGAGCTGACAAGACTCATGGGGGAAAAAAGACATAAACATGTGAATCATGAAATAGCTGTACTAGTCTGTATGAGCTCTGGGCCCAGTGTGAGCTATTGTGGTTCAGGGGAGGGAGGATCAGCCACTTTGGGCCTCCTGGGGTCCTGAGGGAAAGCTTCCATAGGAGGTGGGGCTGGGCAAGTGAATGCCAGTCCATCAGGCAGTCAATAAATATTTATTAAGTGCCTGGGGTGGATGGGATGTTCAAGAACAACTAGCACCTCTGGCCTGTGGACTTGCTGAGACCTTTGCAGGGCTGTTCATCCATCTTGGGGTCCACCTGTCTCCCAGTTCTCACCTGTAGTTCCAAGAAACCGTAGCATGTGCAGAGACCGCACCCCAGGAAACTATCTCAGCAAATGACTAAACCAGATTGAGCATAACCAATAGGCCTCAAACCCATAAGTGAGTTCAGAGGATGTCTGTCTCAAGCATGTAAAGACTTCCCCTGGAAAAATGAATGGCTTTTGTTCCATCAGGATGAAGGTGACTGAAGAAGGTGCTGTGGAGTGCTTAGAGCTTGGTCAGACATCAAAGACACCAAGATCATCCACTATATTCTGGGCCATTGCCAGCCTTGACTTTTGTCTTGCCACTGGACGTCAATGACTCTGGAAGAGAAAACAAGGCTGATGTCTTTGTACAACTCTGCTTCACTTAAAGCCAATTCGAGGGAGAGTCAGGACATCACCCTGTGACATCATTGGCCCTCTTCAAAAACAAAGGACAAACAGCAACAACAGCCATGCACAGTGCTAAGTACTTGGGACACATACAAAAGACAAAGCAGTCCGTTTTCTCAATAAACTCACAGTCTAATGGGAGAGACAAAATTAAAACATCTATGTGGAAACAAGCTAATATATTATTATTTATAATATACAGGATAAATTGGAACTGCTTGGCAGAGGAAAGGCACTAGAATAAAAAAGAGTTGGGAAAGGCTTTCTGTAAAAGGCAGGACTTTAGCTGGGACTTGAAACAGAGACAGACCAGGGAAGCAGGAGATAGAGATAAGAAAGGAGGGAGTTCCAGTATAACCAGTGATAACACCAAGTAAGGAGATGGAGAATCTTGTGTGAGGAACATCAAGGAAGTCCATGTTGCTGGATTGTAGAGTAAATGGGAGTGAGTAAAGTCTAAGGAGATTGGAAAGGGAGGGGGAGGAGATTATGAAGGGCTTTGAACCCCAAACAGAGGATTTCCTATTTATTCTAGAGGTGATAGAAAGCCACTGGAATTTATTGAGTAGGAGGGTGGCATGTCCCAGCCTGAGCTACAGGAAAATCACTTTGATGGCTTAGGGGAAGATGAATGGCAGAGAGAGATTTGAGGCAGGGAGGTCAGTCAGCGGGCTATTTCAACAGTCCAGGTATGAGGTGATGGGGGCCTGGATTAAGGTGGTGGCAGTGTCAGAGGAAAGATGGGGGGGCATGTTGGAGAGATGTTTTAAAGATGAAATCAACAGTTCTTGGGAACAACAGATTGGATGGGGGTGGGGTGTGTGTGACAGAGAATGAAGAGGTGAGGATTACACCTAGGTTGAAAGGCTAGAGAAATCTGAAAGAGGGAAAGGTTTGGAAGGCAAAAGATGAGTTCCATTTTGGACATGTTTGGGGCAGGGAAGGGAAGAAAAAAAAGGGAAAAAAATTGACATGATGACTTTATTATACATTTAAAAGGAATAGCAAGTTGTACCTAATAGATTTGCAGTTTCATGTGCAATCACCTTTTTATTATACCATGTTATGGAAATGCTTGCTTTACTCCATAAATTAAAAATTAATTTTTTTTTTTTCAAAAAAGATGTCTAAGAGACATTAGGTTCAAAGTGGCCAACAGGAAGTTGGAGATGAAAGACTGGAGGTCTAGAGAGAGGTTAGGGCTGGATAAGTAGATGAGAATCATCAGAATAGAGATGGTAATTGAATCCATGAAAATGAATGAGAACACCAAATGAAATATTATACAGGGAGAAGAGAAGAGGAACAGAGGGCCAGAGCCTTGGAGGACACCGGCATTTCTCCCCAATTACGGTTTCATATTGTTGATTCAACCTGCAAATTACATCTGTATCTCATTGATATCGCATGTGGAGGTCTTCCATAGCCATCAGACCAAGCAAGACTTTTGCAACTCTCTATAACTATGAGTCTCTTCTTTACTCTCTAGTGCTATTACAAGTAGAGACACTGTGGCATGGTGGATAGGCCACTGGATTTGGATTCAGGAAGACCTGAGTTCAAATTCTTCTCTATGATACTTAAAAGTTATGTGACTTTGGGCAACTCACAAATCTCTCTGTGACTCAATTTCCTCACCAGTAAAATGAGAGGAATGGACTCAGTGGTCTCTAAGCTCCCTTTTAGCTTTGAAACTATGAACCTAAGATTATTTAACTTTAAAATTCCCTGACAGCAGTAAATTCTATGAGCATGTGTTGTCTGTATGTAAGCAGAACACAAGCTTGGGTATGTATGGGAGTCTCTCTGTGTGTGGAGTGGGTGGTACATGTAGGTATGTGTCTGCATGGCTAGAGGCTTGAGATCAATTCCCCTGCTTTGAGAGAGAGGATGGATCCCATTCTCCAGCCCTAGCGTATCATCCCTGCAGATTCTAGAATCTATCTGCCCTGATGGGTGCCACCTGTCCATCACCTGACTCTTCCCTTATAGTTCTCCCCTTTTGGCAATGGGGAGGTCCCTTCCAACTCCAAACCTATGATCCCCTCACCCCAAGCCTCCAGCCTTTAAAGGGACATCTCAAAGTCTATTTCATCTAGGACATTTTCTTGTACTTCCTTAGTTTCCTTCCACCTCCCACAGGAGAACTTTGCTAATCCCCTTTCAGAGTGATGAATGTTTTCTCCTCATTGAAACTAGTTAGCCGTGAAACAGTGAATTTGATGAATGTAGAAAAACATGGGAAAACTTGTACCAACTGATATAGAGCAAAGTTGAAATTGAATCATGTGAAATTGTGATCAACAACCTTGACCTAAGAGAAGAATTTAAAAAATGTGCAGTCTCCTCTTTCTAGGCAGAGCTATGGGACTTTGGGAATGGAACGATGCAGGTAATTTCAGACTTTAAAAAATCTGGGCTCATTTTGCTAAACTGTTTCCCTCGCTCTTTTATCGTTCTTTGTCATAAGAAATGGTTCTCTGGGAGACTGAGGGAAGTAAACATTGTGAAATGTTGGTGATGTCAGTACAAAAGGTATCAATACAATTTATTTACAATTTTTTTTTTTTAAATCGCAAAAGGAAGTTATTTTTTCTTTATTGTTCTGTGTTACGCTGCTTTCCCTTAGTGGAATGTAAGCTTCTTGGAAGTATTCTTACTTCCTAGAATAGGGCCTTGCACATAGTAGGCCTTCCATAAATGCTTGTTGGATTGGATTGTGGAATCTTTCCCCGTCTAGTAGAACTCATGCTGACCCTTCCCTTCACGAAACACCTGTGAGTCATTGCCCAGTTGTTTCATCGATTTACATTCTATCTCCTTATCCAAAATGCCAGCTCCCAAAGGTCAGGGACCTTGTGTCATCGTTCTCTTATAACCTCCACAGGGCCTTCCTAGTACAAGGCTAAGCAGAAAACAAGCCTCAGTAGATACTTGATGCCTTCTTGAGTACTTAATGTTGTTCTTCAGTCAATTTTCAGTCATGTCCCACGTCTGAGTTTAGGTACCCATTTGGGGTTTTCTTGGCCAAGATACTAGAATGGTGTGCCACTTCTTTCTCCAGCTCATTTTTCAGATGAGGAACTGAGATAAAGTTAAGTGACTTGCCTAGGGTCACACAGCTAATAAGTGTCTGAGGCCACATTTGAAGTCAGGCCCAATAATCTATCCACTGTGCCATCCAGCTGCCCTTAACACATACACATACATACACAACCAAGCACACACTGGGCAAACCATTTACCCCTGTTTGTTTCAGTTTCCTCATTTATAAAATGAACTGGAGAAGGAAATGGCAAACTACTCCAGTATCTCTGCCAAAGAAACCCCAAATGCGGTCACAAAGGGTTGGACACGACTGAAAAATAGATCAACAACAAATGTGTGTGTATGTGTGTATCTGTGTATGTGTGTAGGGTGTATATATAGCCAATATCCTTTAACAATGTTTAGAAAGACTGGAATGACTTGGTGGGGCCCCAGTAGTTTCAATTATTTGGTATTTTTCTATTACCATAATCAAGGTGAAGACAATGTTAAAGGCACAGCCTGGACTGGCATCATTTTATGCTACTCCTGTACCAGCCTCTGAGGTCTCTGGCTTCCCTGGACCTAAAGTTCAACACATATGACACAGTGAGAGGTGTGAAGCAGGGCCTTGGAGACAAGTGGAGACTAAATGGGGATTTAAAACAATATTTTTATTAAATTATTTATTTTTTGGTTTTCGACACTCACTTCCACAAGTTTTTAATTTTTTCCCACTCCCTCCCCAAGACAGCTTGCAATATGATATGGGCTCTACACATACATTTTTATTAAATACACTAAATGGGAACTTTAAGAACTGTAGATCACAGGACTTTAGAGCTGTGAGGTTCTTCTTAGAGGTTCCAGTGTACTACACAATAGGTTTATTCTCTCTGACTTCCCAAGTTCATACAGTCAGTAGGAGACAGATGTCCAACAAGGTCCTCAGTCTCCTGATTCCAATCCGTGTGGCTTGTTCACTATACACCTCCATGAGATCGAGCCCTATTAGAACATAAGCTCCTTGAGGTCAGGGACTGTTTTGATTTCATCTTTGTCTCCCCACTGCTTGCACAGGGCCTGGAACATAGTGGGCACTTTTAAAACTATTTATTTATTGCACATAGTGGGCACTTATTAATGCAAGTTGATTACTTGATTTCCATCTGGTCTATAGACTGGATCCTCAGGACTGACTTAGAGTTGGTTTGAGGATAGGCAGCAGCCTGGCAATGGGCATCACTTGGAGCTGATGCCTTCCCTCTCTGCCAGGGAGCATAACCTGACATTTGTGATCCTGGACAGATAGGCTCATTGGGAGTTGCTGATAAGGCAGGTGCTTCTCCTATCTCCCATCTCTCTCTCTCAACTTAGCTCTGCATCATTTACTTTTTCCCTTGCCAAATCTCTGGTTTCACAACTTTTCTGGCTTCCTGCCTGGACTATGGTGCTGATGACCTCGAGCTCACTAAACCAGTTCTCTAGGTTCAATCCCCTATCTTCATCCTGATATTCCTTTCTTTCCTTCCTGTTTTAAAACCATTTTACGTATATGATCCAACAGGCTTCAGTAAAGGGAGGCTTCCAGAAGGAGGGGGCAGACCACTTCACTGAAACTCAGTTACTGGGCTCTTACCTCAATCTTCCCCTTACCTATAATGGTTGGACCTCCATGATCCAGAATTCTGAAATTCTTCTCTCCTATGATAGCTTCCTCTCTTTCCCTCTTTGCCCCTGCCTCATTCTTCCTAAACCTCTAGTCATTTTTACATGCCCTGACCTTACTCTTCTTTCTTCAAAATTAATTTTGGACTTAGCCAGTTGAGTTATATTGTCCCCTACTCTCAAGTCCTTGTTTCTTTGACCTAGCATGATTCATTGTTTGTTGTTGTTCAGTTGTGTCTGACTCTTAGTGATCCCATCTGGGGTTTTCTTGGCAAAAATACTGTAGTGGTTTGTCATTTCCTAATCCAGGTCATTTTGCAGATGAGGAAACTGAGGCAAACAGGGTTAAGTGACAGGGTCACACAGGCTAGCAAGTGTCTGAGGTTGGATCTGAACTCAGGTCTTCCTGACTCCAGGCACCAGTGCTCTATCCAGGGGTCCTCAAGTCCCCTTATTAAGAGGATTTGTTCTGTGAAATTTGGATTCAGTCAAAGGGTTGCACTTGAGGACTTAGAAGGTCACATGTGGCCTTGAGGACGCAGGTTCCTCACCTTGAGACTACACCATTTAGCTGTCCTGATTTAAGCTTTGTTATATCCCAACCCTAGGCTACCTCCTCCATCCATTTTCTCTGTTCCTATTTCAGTGCTACTGAACATGCTGGAAGAAGTCACACCACCTTGGTAACTTGACTTGCTACCAAATTTATGTTCTAATCTCAACTACATGGCAGCTCAGTGACTCAGTGGATGGAGCTGTGACTCCAGGAAGCCTGACTCCAGGAAGATTCCAAATGTGGTTTCAGACACTTATTAGCTGTGTGACCCTGGGCAGGTCATTTTGCCTCAGTTTTCTCTGTTTTGTTGTTGAGTTATTTCAGTCTTGTTTGACTGAGGCCATTTCCAGTCATCCTGATCTATATCTTGCCACTGGAACCAGATGGCTCTGGGGGAGAAAGTGAGGCTGGTAGCTTTGCACAGTCCTTCCTCACTTAAATCCAATTCACTTGCAAGTCACAGCATTGCCTTCCTGATGTTATGGTCCTTTTCAAGAGCAAAGGATAAACAACAACATCAGTCCCTTACAATCTGACTTCCAACTTCATCCCTTGACTGCTCTTTCCAAGGAAAGGGTTCTCAACTTTTTTGGCCTCAGGACCCTTTTATGCTCTTAAAATTATTGAGAACCCCAAAGAGCTTTCATTTATGTGCATTATATCTACCAATATTTACTACATTAGTGACTAAACTTGATAGAATTTTAAAACATTTATTTAAAATACCAATAATTAGACAATTACATGTTAACACAAATAACACATTATTTTTATAGAGCTCATTATATGCTAGGCACTGTGTTAAGCACTTTATAATAATTGCCTCATTTGATCTTCACAAGAACCCTGATAGGCCAGTGCTATTATTATCTCCATTTTACAGATAAGGAAACACACACAGAGGCTAAATGAACTTGCCTACAGTCAAATAGCTAACAAGTTTCTGAGACCAGATTTGAACTTAGGTTTTCCTGACTAGCAGGCCTGATGCTTTATCATAAATAACATTTTTATTAAAATGAACTATATTTTACAAAACAAAAAAATTAGTAAAAAAGTGGCACTGTTTTACACATTTTTATGTTTGGCTTACTAGAAGAGAGCTGGATTCTCATAGCTGCTTCTGCATTCATTCTGTTGGGATATGATGTTTTGCTTGAAGAAAATCCAGCCTCCCAAGATATGTAGTTGAAAAAAGGATGAGAATTTTAATAGGTGAATAACAAATTAGTATTATTATGAAAATAGTTTTGACCTTGCAGACCCTCTGAAAGGATCTCAGGGACCCTCATGGGTCCTTGACAATACTGAGAACTGCTACTCCAAGGTTACCATTAATCTTCATTTTAATTTTCTTTTTATTTTGAATTTAACAACCACCAAGTAAGTATTTCAATATACAATTCAATTGTTTAAATATAAAAAGAACAGAAAAAGAGGCTTGGATACATAGCCTTGGAAAATATTTGCCATGGACAGAGTATGTCTCTCTTTAAGTATACAGAAAATTCTACATGCTGTTTTCCAAGTTGTCCTGCTTTGTCTGTGTTTCCTATCGACCTTCCTTCTATTCTCTTAGGTACATTTGCCAATGGGTTTTTAATAGCCATGTCTAGGCATCTTTTCAGAGTCTTCATCCTACTTAACCTCTCTCTACAGTATTGACTACTGGTTGGCCCCCTTCTCCTCTCTAATACTTTCTCTTCCCTGAGAGAAGACTGCCCCCCTCTCCACTGTCTCCTGATTCTCTTCCTATCTTCTGAACACTGCTCATCTCATTTGCTGGATGGATCAAAAGCCATATCCATGTGCTCTCAAAGGCTCAGTCCTGGACCTTTTTCCTTTACAGCTGTCTTTTTCAAATTGGTTCAACTATCTTCTTCACACAGATTACTCACACTTTTGCATATCTATCCCTAGACTTCTAGGTTCCTATCATCAATTATATATTGGATGTTCCCTAGGCATCTCAAGCTCAACACATCCAAAATAAAACTCAATATATTCCCTCCAAACTCACCCCTATTTCTATAAAGGCATTATCATTTTTTTCTAGTCATCCAACCTCAGAATCATCTTTAATTTGACATCTTAACTCAGCTCCTATGCCCAATAAATTGCTGAGCTCTTTCTTCCCTTCTTCCCTCCCTCCCTCCTTTCTTCTCTTTCTTTTCTTTCCTCCTTCATTCCTTCCCTTTTCTTCCCTCCCTCCTTTCCTCCCTTTCTTCTCTTCTTATATCCCTCCCTTTCTTCCCTTTTCCCTTATTTTCTTTTTTCCTCTCCTTCCCTTCATTCCTTCCTTCCTTCCTACCTTCCTTCCTTCATGCTTCATTACAAATGCTCCATGCCTTTGCATTGGCTGTCCCCCATGCCTACAAATGATCTCCCTCTTTACCCCTGCCTCCTGGCTTCCTTCAGGAAAGCCACATGTGACCTTCTAAGTCCTCAAATCTCACTTTCTGCAGGAGGTCCTTCACCCCTCCCTCCCACAACTTTTCCATTGAGATTACCTTCCATATACTCTGTACATATCTTGTATATACAATGTTTTGCATGTTGCTTCACTCTCCCCAATTAGAATATGAACTCCGTGGGATCAGGGACCATGTTTCTGCCATACTTTATGTCCCCAGTGCTTATCATGGTGCCTGAAATATAGTAAATGCTTAATAAATGCTCATTAATTGACTGACTGACACCACCTTACATCCATTACATTAGCAAATAAACTTTAAAAAAAGATCAATTAAATGTTGACAGCTATGGAGAAACAGGCAAACTACTATTCTATTGAGGGTTATAATGCTGCTATGAATGGGTGCTATCTTTGTTTAAAGCAAAATGAAATTTATTCAAAAAAAGAACTGGAAACTTATTCATTCTGTTTTCACCCACTGATCCCTACTATCAAGAGTTGTACTCTAAGGATGTTATTGAAAGGAATAAAAAATTCTCTTGTCAATTATACCTCAAACATATTATCACATCACCCCCCTTCTCTCTTCTTACCTGGCCACCACCCTTGTTCAGGTTCCCTTCACCCTTCACCTAAACAATTTAGACAGTCTTCCATTTCATCCAGTCTTCTCCAGCAGATTGCCCCTTCTGTCATCCCTACTCTCTCACATATCCTCAATTGCTCCCTGTTTACCAGCTGCTTCCATACCCTTATCCTCAAAATAATCCTCACCTGATCTAGCCGTTCTTGCTAGCTGTTATCCTGATACATGGCTTTTTATGGTTAAACTCTTTGAGAAATCTGTCTACAATCAGTTCCTCCACTTCCTTTCCTCACTTCTTCTTCCTCCTCTTCTTCTTTTTCTTCTCCTCCTCCTTCTCTTCCTCTCTCCTCTTCTTCTTCTTCCCTCATCTTAGGGTTTTCTTGAAGTTCCTGAAGTGATTGCCATTTTCTTCTCTGACTTACTTTGCAAATGACAAAACTGAGGCAAAAAAGGATAAGTGACTTACCCAAGGTCATGTAACAGTAAGCATCTGAGGTTGGATTTGAACTCATGAAGATGTGTCTTCCTGATTCCAAGGCCAATACTCTATCAACTGCTCCACCTAGCTGCCCTATTTTCTTCTTATTCCTCTGTAATCTTACTTCTGGCCTAATTCTTCCATTGAAGCAGCTCTCTCCAGCATTACCAAGGATCTCAATTACTGAATTTAATAGCTTTATCTCAGTCCACATCCTTTTAGACCTCCCTATAGCCTTTAACACTGCTGATCACTCTCTTTTCTTTATATATTCTTCTCTCTAGATTTTCATGACACTGCTCTCTCTTAGTTCTCTTTACCTGCCTGAGCAATCCTTTTCAGTCTCTTTTGTTGGACATCATCTAGGTTGTGGTCACTAATCATGAGTGTCCCCCAAGGCTCTGCCCTGGACCCTCTTCTCTTTTCCCTCTATACTATTTTGCCATAATCTCATCAGCTTCCATGGATTCATCTTTTACATACTGATAAATTATATTCATCCATCTCTATACTGATGATTTTCAAATTTTCTTACCTGGTCCTAATCTCTCTGCTGACTTCCAGACTCAAATCTTCAGTTGTCTATTGGACATCTCAAACTAGATGTCTATTGGCACTTTAAACTCAACACATCCAAAATTGAACTCATTATCCTTTCTCCTCAGCTCTCTCTTCTTTCTAAATGTCCTATATAATATTGAGGATACTACCATCCTACCAGTTAGCCCAGGCTTGCCATCTAGGCTCCAGCCTTGACTCCTTACTCCTTGTTACCCCCCATATCCAATCAGTTGCCAAGTCTTATGATTTTGTCTTGTAACATAACCCTTCCCTCCTCTGACACTGCCAACTCATCACCTCGGGACTAAACTAGTAGAGCAGACTTTTGGTTGATCTTCCTATGTCAAATCTCTCCCCATGCCAGTCTATCCTCTACTCAGCTGTCAAATTGACATATATCTAATCATATCACCTTCTCCTCAATAAACTCCAGTGGCTCCCTATTACCTATAGGCTCAAATATGAAATTCTCTGTTTGGCTTTTAAAACCCTTAATAATCTTAGTTTTTTTTTCTGTCTTTCTAGTGTTCTCCTTGCTGTTCCTTGAACAAGACCCTTCATCTCTATGCATTTTCACTGCTGCCCCCATTAATGGAACTCTTTCCTCATCTCCTTCTCTTGGCTTCCTTCAAGTTTCAGCTAAAATCCCACTTTTCTGCAACAAGCCTTTTCCAGGCTTCCTTAAAGCTAGTGCCTTTCCTCTGCAATGATCTCTAATCTATCCTGTCTATATTTTGTTTGTATGTAGTTGTTCGCATGTGTCTTACCCCCATTAGACTATGAGTGCATTGAGAGCAGGGATTTTTTTGATTTTGCCTTTATTTGTATCTTGAGTGCTTTGCACAGGGCTTGAACAGTCTCTGATCTCTCTGACAAAATATTTTAAATCCTTAATAATGCTTGATGGATCAGAGGCGTGATCAGGGGCTGCTTAAGCGAAATAAGGCATCAGGTTTCTTGAAATTAGGGGTAGAGAGAGGGTATTTCCCCAGAATCAGGAAAGGAATATCTGATTAAAAGAAAGAAGGTGCTTAATAAATGCAAGTTGACTGCTTAACTGTAAATCCTGCTTCTGATCTATCTCCTCTTCAATCCATCCTTCATATAGCAGTAAAAAATAATCTTAAACTACAAATCATTCTCCTGCGCCCAAAACTCCAGGCTCCCTCTGACCTCTCTGACAAAATATCAACACCTCTCTCCGACATTCAAAACCCTTTGCAATAGGGCTCCTGTTTAACTTTTCTAGACTTATTTTTGACCATTCTCCCCTTTAGGCATTCTACATTCCAGCCAAACTGGCTTACCAGATATTCCCTGAACTCTGCATTCCTTCTTTAATTCTAGTACTTTGGCACAAGTGATCACCCATGTCTGGAATGTACTCCTTCCTCACCTGTGTCTCTTAGAATCAATCTCTTCCTTCAAGACCTGGCTCAGGTATCACTCTTTAAATTACAAACATCCTCGTTTCTATGTCCCTAGTAGAATATAAGTTTGTGAAGTCAATGACCATTTTTGTTTTGTCATTGCTTTTTATATTTATATCCCTAGCTCCCTCCCTCCCTCCCTCCCTCCCTTCCTTCCTTCCTTCCTTCCTTCCTTCCTTCCTTCCTTCCTTCCT
>NW_027187367.1:15643484-15650048 GCF_028583685.1 Petaurus breviceps papuanus
TCCTTCCTTCCTTCCTTCCTTCCTTCCTTCCTTCCTTCCTTCCTTCCCCAGAACCTGTCACAGTCTCTAGAACATTTTAGATCTTTAATAATGCTTGATGGATCAGAGGGGGTGATCATGGGCCATTTAGGAGAAAGAAGTCATTAAGGTTACTTGAAATTAAGAGTAGAGAGGTGTTTCCCCAGGAATTGGTAAAGCAATGCCTGATTAAAAGAAAAAAAGTTTTGCTGAGAGAACAGGGTCATGGTAGGGATGATTAAGGTGTGAGATTCTTCCCAAATCTGCTGAGTTCTTCAAACTGCTTCCTCTCATGACTCAATGGATGCTATAGGATTCTGAGAGACATGTAGAGGAAGTTTGGGGGAGAATACATATCTTTGGGAGGGGAAGAAAGATAGCCACTATTGTAAGGGAGTTGTATGCTTGTGGGGAATGAGGTATTTCATTGCTCCTGGGGACACACCTAGGAAACTGTCGATTGCTAGAACCTTATTTTTCATCTCCTGTCCACTAACATAGCTGCGGGATTGGAGGGGAGGTCTATGGAATATCTAGGGTCTGTTGTTCAGAGGAGCAGGGAAGAGAGGGGTTGGAGCTGGGCTAGGCTGAGCTGGGCTGGGTTGTGTACTCAGCCATGGCGCTGTGGCCCTGTCTGCTGAGTTTGCATTCTCCAGGCCAGGAAGAGGGTTACAGCCAATGGATTAAGTAAGGGGGCCAAGGGGGGGTGGTGTTTGAGGGGAAGAAAAACCTCAAAGGAACTGCCAGATCACTTGCAACCTTTGACCCTGCTTCTGGCTTCTGCTGAAATCACTTCTCTGTTCTCGATTCCCAGAACAACCCAACCCGAGCTGAATGAGCCCCCTCCATCACATTCCCCTCTCCTCTTTCCTTTCCCCTCCCCCTACCCCAGTGTAGCCCTTCAGAAGTGGGACAGACTTTGGGAGGGAAAGGCAACAGTGAGATACTAGTTAGTTTTGGTGCCAATTTCCCTTCTGTCCCCAGGGCCCCTGGATGGGTGTGTGCTGATGTTCGATATCCCAGCCTCTTTGGATCCAAATTCCAAAGTCAGCCCTGTGATGCTTGGGTCAGGGAGCTGATCTGCCGTCCTCTCCTAGAGAAGTTTGTTTAATTAAAAACAAGACACAAGGGCTGAGGGAGTGGTAGCAAGAACGGTTAGAGATTATAACACTAGAATTAGAAGGGGCCCCCTTCCTTAGAGATGATCCAGTTCAAATCTTTTCATTTTACAGATGGGGAAACTGAGACTCAGAAAGGGAAGTGACTTTTCCATGGTCATAGAGTGAATTAATGGCAGAAGTAGGACCGGAACTCCTATTTCTTGTATCCAAGCAGTCATCACATCTGGATAGTGTCCATGACAGGAGGGGAGTAGGTATGCCCCAATGGGTCAGACTCATATTGTCATAGAATATCTTTAGCTGAACCACACATATGAACATGTATACCCATATATACCACTGATATTTTTACTTGTAATACACATATACATGCACACATACTTCATAGCTGTCATGATCTTGTAATATACAGAATTTGTAATATACAGAATTTTCCAAAAGTCTTAGTGTAGTTTAAGATTTTAAAGCTTAAACTGCACTAAGACTTTTGGAACACCCTGTATGTATGCAGACACACACTGTTTCCCATGGCTCATAGCCAGTATTTTCTGGCCTATTGTGCCAGCGTCATGGAAAATGTCCTGTACCGAATCCAAACAAACGAAGGATTCCTGTTGGTAGCGAGAATCTCCAAAGGCTCTTACTCCCAGATGTCACTGTGCTAATTGCATCAAGTCTTGGAAAACTACAAAGTCTCCTTTAAGTAAAATCCATCAGTCTACCAGAGAGATAGCCAAGCTTCCATCCTGCAAAAAACAGTTGATGAAAAATGCATATTTTCCAGATTATCACATGGAGACCATCAAGTGAGCCCATCAATATTTATGTATTTGATAAGTGCTGCATATGGACAGCAAACCCAGATTTGGATAAGAGAAGAGCAGGCTATATCAGGTCAGGGAAACTCTGAATCAATTTCCATGCCTCAAAAACCCACTTTTTGGGGGATCAATCTCCCGATGCCTATGGAGCATCTCAGGAGAACTAGAGTGAGAACTAAGCCATATTGGCTTATGACAATATAAAAGGTTCATGGTGGGTGTTAGCAGGCTGAAGTACATCACTGATTATGGCCTCAATGGAAGTGGAATAAGGTGTTGTTGACAAGTATGACTGAAAGGGAACCATAAAAAAGAGAGAACATGATGGACAGTCCAGGTGGTAGTTCAATGGTGACATCATATACTGGAAAAAAAAAACCAAGAGCAATGTTTCTAGGAAGTTTGATTGATCATTTATGGAAGATGGATGGGAAAGCATGAATAAGAAGGCTGAGAGAGAGGTTTGATTGTTGATGAAGAATGTTACCCACCACCTGACAGAGAAACGGTGTTCTCAGTAGGCAGAATGAGACCTCCATTTTTAGTCATGGCCAATGGGGGAATTTGTTTTGCTTGATTATGGTATTTAATACAAAGGTTTTCTTTTTCTTTCTCAATAGAAGGGAGAGGTGAGGGGAGAGAAAATAAATGCTTGCTATTTGAAAAAAAAGTAATTAAAAAAAAAGGCTGACAAGGCTGCGATCTATATAGACATAAGGAAGACCCACACTGATGAAAACATGGCACATTCATATGGTCACATATCGATAGCTAGAAGGAACCTCAGAGGCCAATGAATCCAACTCTCCATTTTATAGATAGAAAACAGAGGTTCTGAGAAGGTGACTTGCCCAGGGTCACACAGATAGTAAGTATCTAAGGAAGGATTTGAACTTGTCTTCTTGTCCAATGCTCTATCCACTACACTACCTAGCTACCTCAATTCAAAATCTCAAAGGAAGTAGATTCCATGTTGCTCTCAATTTATTCCATCCTTGTGACTAGAAATGAGTCCCTCTAGCAACCTTTAGGATAAAGCAGTAGGCAGAGAGGAGTTCAGTATGTCATTCCTCAGGGCTGCTTTCCCTAGAAAGGCTGGTAGGCAGCTCAGTTCATACAGCAAGTGTTTGTGTGTGTGTGTGTGTGTGTGTGTGTGTGTGTGTGTGTGTGTGTGTGATTATTTTAAGACCACTGATTAGGAGTGACTTCCCTGTTTCAAAGACCACTAAAGGATGATGGGATAAGAATCCCTGGTCCAGGGAATGGCAGAGAAAAAGGTTCTTAATCAGAAACTTCCTATGAGACAGGATTTCTGGATGAGTTTCCTTCTTTAGGTATGGTGGCATATAAACAAATGAATGGATAAATGAATGAATGAATGAAAACACAATTATTAAGTGCTTACTCCATGCCAGGCACTGGAGATAACATTCAAAAGATGACTGTCCCTGCTTTTAAAGAACTTATATTCTAATACTGGATGACAATACCAATGGAGGAGAGGTAGCTTGGGAGGAATATTTTGGTCTAGGAAGTCCACAGGGATTGTGAATGGAGTCATGGAGCAATTGGACACGACCTCTCCAGGAGGGGACGGGTGGAAGATTCATGCATTGCAGCAGGACGTGAAGATGTCCCTGGAGAGTTCAGGGTAGTTCAGGCTAAATGTAGGTAGAGTGGAAAGAATATAAGCTTTGGAGGCAGAGGACCTTGGCTGGAATTCTGACTCTGTCTTTTTGTGATATGTGTGATCTTGAACAAATAACGAAACCCCTCCAAACCTCAGTTTCTGCCACTTTGTGTGGACCTCCTGTAGCTTAACTTTTGGAAGAACATGGATAAGAGTTAACATAAGGTGTATGGATGGGATGTGAGCCATACCATTGGAAAGAATCTCCATATCAATGAGATGATCAATTGATTTGGATTTCTTTTTCTTTTCTTGGAGGCAATCTGGATTAAGTGACTTGCCCAGGGTCACACTGATAGTAAGTGTCTGAGGCCATATTTGAACTCAGGTCCTCCTGACACCAGGGCTAGTGATCTATCCACTGTGCCACCTAGCTACTCCTGGATTTCCTTTTGAAAAATCACATCTGTCTGAGAGTTGACACTGTATGGCTGTGAATATTGGCATTCCCCAATCATGAAAAATCAATGTTTTGGGTGAACCAAAGGGAAAAGAATGGGTGCAAATATGCCAGTTATGACCTAATCCAAGAAATGGAATAAAGGGTATTCTTTTTGGAGGGCAATTGGGGTTAAGTGACTTGCCCAAAGTCACACGGCTAGTGTGTCAAATGTCTGAGATCAAATTTGAACTCAGGTCCTCCTGACTCCAGGGCCAGTGCTCTATTCACTGCACCACCTAGCTGCCCCCAATAAAGGGTATTCTTAAGGATATATGCAGCTGGTGACACAGTGGGTAGAGCACTAGACCACTAGTCAGCAACATCTGAATTCCAAACTAACCTAACCTCTGCTTCCTCATCTGTAAAATGGGGATAATAACACCTACCTCCCAGGGTTGTTGTGAGGATCAAATAAAATAATAGTTGTAAAGTACTTGGCATGTAATAGGTGCTATATAAATGCTATTGTTATTGAAAAAAGAATCAGGCTGGTTATGTAACATGATTGAGGGATAACATATGGACAGCTCATATGATGTACTAATAGCTATAAGAAACAAAAAGACCCAAGAGAACTCCAGGCCTCTGTAGAGGAATGATGAGATATCATAGACAAATGTGGCATAGGTTGAGGTGTGGGTGCATTGTTATGTTCAGCAATGGAAGGAATGGCCACAATGTTGGCAATCACAGATTTACCATATAAGTAACTTCATTTTGGTGAGGAGGTGATTCACATGTAGTCACCAGATCATGGCTTTAGAGCTAGAAGGAGCCTTAAAGGCCATTGAGTCCAACTCCCTAATTTTTAGATGAGTAAAATGAGGTCCAAGGAGATTGACTGACCCAGGGTCACACCTCAAGTAAGCTCCTGAAGTGGAATCCACTTATTCTAGGTTCTCAAAGACTGCTGAATGAGTTCATGATCCTACCAAGGTCCATCCAGGCTAGAAAGGCCTTGAGTGCAGGTCTGGCAAAAGACGTGTTGTCTGTCTATCATCTAAGAACTGATCTAGTTAAGTTCATGGAGGCTGACTGCAGGATGATGACATTTTTAACATAATAATAATAGTAATAATAATACACTATATGTTTGCAAAGCAACAACCTTGGGAGGGTGGTGTTGTTATTTATTATATTCACTTTAAAGATGAGTAAACTGAAGCAGACAGATGTTCAGTGACTTACTTAGGGTTCACACAACTAGTAAGTATGTGGAGGAGTATATGAATTGAGGTCTTCTTGGGTCTAGGTTGAGTACTCTGTCCAAATCTACCATGTAAATGCTGCCTAGATGCTCTATAAGTCTTAAATTTTATTATCTTAAATATTATTATCTACATCTTAGAGGAGTTGGGGATCTGTTAAGTGGAGGGAAATTATGAAGGAAAGGGAAGGAAAGGGGAGGAGAGGAAAGGGAAGGGAAAGGGAGGGGAAAGGAGGAAGGGGAGGAGAGGGGAGGGCACGAAAGGGGAGGGAAAAGGAGGGGAGGAGGTCAGACAGAAGTCAGGACCTGATGGACAGCTAATGGCAGCAGCTGATATTGAAAACTTTCCTGCTTATCAGCAGCTACTGGCAAAATTCCCTGACCCTGGTGCTCGAACCCATGGTGCATACTTTCCTAGTTCATTTAATTTATGTCTCCAGTGAATGTGTCCTCACTCTTTCTCTCTTTGTGTGTAAGTATGTATAGAACAGATAACAGCCAGGAAATATGCATTTGGCATATCTTTGAGTTACAGGTAAAAGACAGCCATGACAAACACAGGTGTACATATGTGTCTGTGTATGTTATGGCTAACCAAGGCACATCTAAAGCCTTCTCAGTAGAATGTTCTCAGGCTGCGACCCTTGCTACAGTCAGAGTTCAAGTGTGGATCTTTCACTCAAGGCCTAGGTGAGCTCAGAGAGGTCAAGAAAGATTTTCTGTCACAAAGCCGTATTTCTCCCTCATTCAATCAGCTTTTAAAGTACCGCAGAATTGAGTAGAGGCAGTCAACTGAATTGGCATTGGTTTCTCCCCCTAATCCTCCCCTTAGGGTCCTGTCCTTTTGATCTGTCCATGATGTCAGCCCACTTAGATTAGAAGAACCAGATTTTAAGAAGATCTCAAAGGACCAAGCTATTAATTGACAAAGTGATTTTTTTTTTATCCATAAGGCAAAAAAAATAGAGACAGTTTGGAAATGTTCATTTCAAAGTAAAATTATAATATCTGCTTCTAATTATTTGTTTTTAAAGTACATTATACAGATAGGAGAAATTATAGTAAAATCTTTTTTTTTTAATCTTGCATCAACTGACATGACTTGTCCTTGTGTAATAATTCTGCCCCTGTGTATATGCCAGGTGTCTATCTCAGACCAAGAGATCCCTAGGGCAGGGTAAAGTCTAGCCCTTCCTCCTTCCCTTTCCCTTCTCCTTCTCTCATGCACATTCTTCTCCTCCTTCCTCCCTGTCCTGCCAATTTTT
>NW_027187367.1:15650058-15705233 GCF_028583685.1 Petaurus breviceps papuanus
CCCCCCAACAGCTGCCTGTGCCTTTTCCTCTGAAATGACATTCCCTCTATCTGTATATATTTTGCGTTGTCTCCCACCCCTTAGAGTGTGAGCTCCTTGAGGGCAGTGACTTTTTGCCTTTCTTTGTTCCCCCAGCACTTAGTACCGTGCTAGGCATATAAGGCAGATGATAAGTGCTTAATAAATGCTTGTTGATTGACTTCTGGAAATCTCTTGTCAAATGATGCCTTTACGTTTATACATACTTATGACTTACTAGACGAAAATGCACTTTCCTATCTACTTTATGTGTTGACTTCCCTGTTAGAATATAAGCTCCTTGAAGGCAGGAACTGTCTCAAATTTCTATTTGTATTACCCCACATGTAGTCCTTAATAAATGCTATTCTTTCATTCAGTAATATATTTTTCCCATTAAAGTAGAGGTTCCCTTACTGCAGGGCCTCTTCCTCATTTTTCTTTTCTCCTTTAGAACTCAGCATCGGAACAATGGCATTTCTCTTACCGAAAGGACAAATTATTAATGTAGTTCTTCCAGTCAAGAGTAACATTGAGCCCTTCCCTCTGCAGAGTGAAGGGGCAGTAGGGAACTTCCAAAGTAACAGCCCAGAGTATAGTCCTAGGACTGGAGGGAAGGGGAGGGGTAGACAGGCCTTCAGTGGGGGAGATGGAAGGGCTGGAAACTTGCCCTTGAACTCTAGAGATCAGTGGAGACCCAAGAGAATCTTTTTGGGAGAAAAATCAGCCCTTTGCTGAGCCAATAGACTCTTACTGGTTTCCTGGGGTGGGATGGGATGAGGTGCGGTGAGATGCAGCAAAGAGATGAATTTACATACTTGTCGGGACAAGTACTGGATTTTTTGAGATCTTCCATTTGGGAGGTTGTTTCATTGGAATAGTCTCCTGATCTTTGCTAGGCGAGGGACAGACAGGTGAAGGATTAGTTGTCATTAAAGGTGAGGTGTCTGACGTTTGGGGTGGCAGTGGTGGTAGTGAGCTCCTGGCAGGCAGAGTTCTCCTAGAAACTCATCTTGTGGAATTGCCCTCCTCAGTTCAAAAAGGCTGGAATCCTCTCCCAGGCTCTGCACTCCCCGTTTCACCTCATACCATCTCAAAATAATATTAGAAGGAACTTTAGAAGTCATTTGATCCAAAACCTTCTTTTTATAAATGAGGAAACTGAGACTGACTTACTCAAAGTTCCAAGTTAAGTTAGCAATAGAAAGCTGGGACTAGAGCTGGGGTCTTGAAGACTCGGAGCCCATGATACCCAGGCCATCTCCCAGACTCACTCTCCTCCATTTATTTACACACTGGTGACACCACGGGACCGAACCAGTGGATTAGCACCGAGCATACCTGGGGCGCAGGATCTGAGCGAAATGTTGCATCTGGGGCAGGAACCCAGGGCGGGGGAGGGGGGAAAGGGGAGGAGCTGGGGGTGGGGTGTAGTGTGCCCCAACACCCACCAACCCCTGGTGAACCCGTCCCACTCTCACATCTAAGACATTTCCTCCTCACTCTACCCTCCACATCCTACGGGTAGCCCAGCCCTTTACGCTTCACCCGAAACATTGCCAGCCTGTCCACCCTAGTCTACCTCCTGTCCATCCCTCGGAGGAGGCGCCTTCGCCCCCGGCTTTCCCTCTGTTCCCCCTACTCACTCACCTTAGTACCCCTCCCTCCTCTAGTCCCCAGCCCCTAGCCCTTCCTCCATCCCCACCCATCGCCCCAGTAACCCAGACAAGTATCCTGGCCTGACCCAGATTAGCGCTTCCAGAGCCGGGCTGTCCAGACACGTGTAGTTGCGCAGGAGCGCCCAGTTCTCTCGCCGAAAGCCTTCCTCGGAGTCGGATTTGGCGCTGCTCTCCAGAGCCTGGAACACGCTCGTGCCCAACGCCAGGTAAGCCAGGTAGCAGCCCAGGAGCAGTGGCGTCCCGGGGACCGCACAGCGCCGCCTCAGGTCCGGCGCACGCTCCCTGACCGTCGGCTTTTGCGCGGCTTTTCCAGCCTTCTTCTTGGCCTCCGGGACAGCCTCGTCTCGCTGTCCTAACATGCTTGGGCACAGTTCTCCTGGGCTTAGACCCGGGACGAGGGAGGGAAGGGTCTGGGGTCGTCTTGACCCTGGGAAGGTCAGGGAAGAGGGATGGACTCAGTTCTAGGAGCGGTTAGGAGCTGGAGCAGGGAAGGGAAGGGGCTCCGGACAGACTATTCAGTCCCTTACCTAGAAAGTGCATGCAGTTTCGCTCTGTCAGGGTCCTGGGCTCCCTAGGGGGATGAACTGACTCCAGCGCCCCACCCCGAACAAGGATCCAATCCCTAGCCCCCAAGAGAATACGGAGCCCCTAGTATCTAGCCCCGCCTTGCATGCAAGGGAGATTACACCCCCACCCCCCCACCCCCCATCTAGTTCAGGGCCCTCCTCTCTTCTATTTACCTCCCCCTTTCCAGTCCCAGTGCAGAATAAGCCGCCTGTGTGATCTGACCGAAGTCCCCAGAGACTGGGGAAAAACTCGAAGGGGAAAGAAGAGAACACAGGAAGAAAGAAGAGAACACAGGAAGAGGGAGGGAAAAGGGGAAAGATTAAAAAGGTTAGAGTAAGAGTACCAGAGGGGTAGAGGAGGGAGAGCTGTGGAGGAACTAGAGGGAGAGGGATTCAGAGCTCCTTTTATCTCAGGCCACAAATACGGTCAAAGCCCACAGAAACTACACACAGGAAGAAAGAGAGGGCCCAAGTTTCTTCACCTAGGTCCACGACTTGTGCCATCTAAATGGCCTTTCTAGACCCTACCAACCCATTTTGAGGGCCCCCATCCCCACCCCCAGAGTACTAGGCAATGGGTGAGGGCAATGGGTGAGGATCATTATTAGAACTTGAGGGAAACTGAGGAAATTGCCCTGGCTCAGACACTCAGCACCACACCCAGAAATAACTGGCCGTGTAACCTTGATTTTGTAACTTTTTTTTTTTTTTTTTTTTTTTAGCAATCGGGGTTAAGTAACTTGCTCAAGGTTACACGGCCAGTTATTTCTGGGTGTGGTGCTGAGTGTCTGAGCCCGAGATTTGATCCAGGTCATCCCGACACTGGAGCCGGTGCTCTTACTCGCTGTGCTAATTCTCTACCAGACATCGAAGCTGTGTGTATGGGGGAAGACCATCCTTTATTTTTCCCGTCTGACACCTCCCTCTGCCATTCTGGGATCTCTTACCCTTCATCTTCTGAAAGTTCTTTATGTCAATTTGTCACCTCTTTTGTAGCAGATTACTTCCTCTTCTTTAATCAGTAGAGATGAGATTATGCCCTTGTTCCAGCCCTCCCCCCACCCCTTTTATACTAATCGCTGTGAGATTGGTTGGACATTTGCTGACTGATGGGAGGTTGGGAGACAGTTGCTGTGGAGACCCTGCCCTCCTGAAGATACATTGTTAAAGGGTTTAGAGGTCTAGGCAGCATGTCTCATCTGCTGAAGGCATTCAAGTGGCAAGATAAGGGGCACTCACATGCTGCCCCTCTGTTTACTGTTCTGACTACCAGCAGGCCTTTAGAGGGAGAGCAGAGCAGTATTTGGGGAATCCTGATCTAGTCCATCCCTCTACCCTTCAGGCAAACTGACTCCTATCCCACGCTTGAGATCACATTGTTTCCTCATCCACAGAACATCTCCCCATCCTGTCCATGGGAAGACAAACTTCAGACGTTCCCCAGCACTCTTCTGGCTTGTTTTCTGTGGTCATTTGAATTGCCTGCTTATGGAAGAGCATTGTTTAGAAAGGGTCTTATCAGGTCATGATCTGTGAGAGCATGTATTTAAACAAGGCACGAAGAGAGGAAAAAATACAGACACAGGTATAGGGCCTGGGAAAAGGGGGAACATATCCAGGAGGGCGTCTGGTCCCTGGAGGAAGCCTAGCTTTTGTGTCCTAGGACTCAGAAGCTGTGTTTGCAAACGGTGCTCCACACTTCAAGGCATAACTCCTCTAGCTCTGGTCCTTTGGGAGGAGTAGGCAACAACGTCCAGGTAACTACTGCCTTGCACACACACACACACACACACACACACACACACACTTTATACAACATTTCTACATTGTACATTCCCCCAAGATCTGGGAAGCAGGGCAGAGGATGTTATCTCTTTGGACAGCCTTCATTATATAGCCATCCCTCCTGAATCAAGAAAGTCCAAAAATGATGAGTCTTGGGAAGGAGCAAGGTCCTTGAATTTCAGGTTTGTCTGGTGATGCAGCTGCTGTTGTGGAACTGGTTGGTGTGCTATGGTGAGAAGGTCTGTGGTCTCTTCTGTGAGTCAAGCAGTCTCCCAGAGGCTTGGGGTGGGGGTTGCTAAATGGGAGGTTGAATTCTAGACATGATCCTAGAGAGAGGGACAGCATGATGGAGAGAGGGACAAGTGAATCTGGAGTAAGGATGTGTGTCTTTTTCTGTGCCTCCTGGTTTGTCTTCTTTATGTTTTTTGGTCTCCATTACTCATTTACCTGAAATTTTTAGGCTTCTTTCCTCTTGTTGGAGAGCCCTTGGGGAATGACCCAGAAGAAAAGGATATGAAAGAGGGGGTCAGGTCAGGGAGAAGAAAGACTGGGGTGCTGTAAGGGATTGTGTTTACTACGGTGATCTATACGGGGGGCTGGAAGGCCTTTAAGAGAAGTTGGCTGGTATATTTATAGGTTGGGACTGCTCCATGAACTCAGATGGCTCTAGGGAGCTTGGTGGTGTGAGAAAGCCCATCTGCCTCAGGAGTCATTCCCTTCTTAGAGCTTGGATCCCTGCTCAGTGGCCAGAGGTGCATGACTTGGTGCAGCACCAGGGGGCCCAGAGGCAGCATGAGAGCTAGCCAGGCCAGGCCCACGATGATCCAGACAGCAGCTAGGCTCCGGTACACAGAGATGTAGTGCTTGTCGGGGTCTGTGCCTGGGAGAGCAAGAACAGGGCAGTCACGTATTACAGTCTCTCTAGAAGTCCCTGTCTCCACAATCATATACATCTCGCTTGGAGTGGTCTTCCTAGCTGTTCTACCATGACTTCATGCTATGTAACACCTAGAGGACCATAGCTCCTGAGCCTGTGTGGGGAGAATCTTTTCTTTCTCCCAGAACCACTTGAGAACCCCACTAACCCAGGCCAGATCTGGCTCTCAATCTTACAGCAAAGGCCTTGGAAGTTGACTGGGGGTGGACAAGGATTAGACTTTTTTAGAGTAGAAGGCAAGGCATTTGGGGTTAAGTGACTTGACCAAGGTCATGCAGCTAGTAAATATCGAGTGTCTGAAGCTGAATTTGAACTCAGGTCCTCCTGACTCCAGGGTTGGTGCTCTATTCACTGGAGACTTCTTGATATTAACAATAATAACTCACATTTAGAGAGTGCTTTAAGAGGTTTCCTCAAAACCACCCTATGAGGTAGGTAGTATAAGTTTTTTTTTTCTTTAAACTCTAGAAAGGGTTTTCAGGAAATGGAAATGATGAAGTCACTTACCCCTGGTCACACAGCTATTAAATGGTTGAGGCAGGATTTGAACCCAGGTCAATCTGACTCCAGGTCCAGTGTTCTATCCCTTGTGCCACATAGCTTCTTCCACATTACTAGGAGTTTATGGGGGCCTTCCTCCCTCTCAAAGTCTTGATGGGGCTGAATTCCTGGTTTCCAGCCTTCTGGCCCCATCATCCCCATCCCCTCAACCCCCAGGTCCTCTAACTCTTGATGCCCTGGCCCCTAGGTTTCTAAAGTATCCCAGTTTCTTATGCCCCATTCCCATACATCTCCCTTACCTACAACATAGTCCCCAAAGCCAATAGTGCTGAGGGTGATGAAGGCAAAATAGAAGCCCTCACCATAGCTCCAGCCCTCCACATGGCTGAAGACCATGGGGGGAAAGATGAGGAGAAGGAAGGTCCCCACAGTCAGGAAGACAGCAAGGCCCAGGGTCTGTACCACCTAAAAGAGACAGGACACTGATGGAGTAGCTCCCATGGCACCAGGATGACTTCAGGGAGGATTTCCTTCAGTGAAGGCAAATAAGAGGAGGTTGGGCCTCCACTGTCTTCCTCTGCCCAGCAGCTTCTCTGGGGATATGTGGCATGTATTTGGGGCTATCCCATGGCACCAGAAGATTCTGGAGAACTCTTGGGACTTGGGGATAATGCTCCAACAGGCATTCTGACCATTCACATGAAGAGACAAAGCTAAGTTGAAATTGAGAAGGGGGGTCACTTACAGACCATACTTGTCCCTCACTCCGCAGGAGAGCATGTGAGGTCAATCCAAGGGAGAGACATTGGCTTCACGGAGGAATGAAGGACTGGGGTCAAGTTGGAATGGGAATGGGGCAGGGATCATGAGGAAGAAGGACACGATTGGGAGCCAGGAGAGGTAGGTTGAGGAGTAGCTTTTGCTGTGCTGGGACTACAGGGAGGAGTGGGGAAGGGGCCATAGGCTGAGGAGAGGTGGTACCTGGTAGCGTCTTGGTCGATGCCCCCAAGTCTCCATTGTAGCTAGGTGAGACCTTAATCCTGTTCCCAGGTGGTTGAGAAACACCACATTGAGTGGAATCCCAAACAGGGCATAGAAGATGCAGAAAATCTGACCTGCTTCTGTGCTGGGGGACAGGTTTCCATAACCTAAAGAGGGGGAGAGGATGATTTCAGAATGTATGTGTCTATGCCTGAACATCTCCCCCCCAACACCCACAAAAAACCAATCTCACAACCAATTCTGAGTGGACAAAAAAGAAGTCAGGAGTTCCCTCTTTGAGGAGTGACTGATTTGAAGACAGTGGGTGAGGGGATGAGGTGGGAAGAATTACTCATGTTAAAAGCCTGTACAAAGGAGACCTAGGGAGTTTTCAGGATGAAGGAGGCCAGAATAGGGGAGTCTAGCCCTCTTCCCTTCCCACCTCCCCCCAACTCCCCATTACCTATAGTGGTGACAACCGTCCCTGCAAAGAAAAAGCTGTTGCTGAAGTCCCAGTTGCTGGGGTTGGTGGAGTTGCCAGTTGGGTTCACACCTTTCTCCCAGGCTTCCATAATGACCTATGCCAAGTATGAGGTATTGGGGTATGGGGAACATGGAGACATTGAATAGTCAGGAAGAAGGAGGGACAGGGTTAGGTGGAAGATGTTTATATTATGAGAGTGATCTGGGGAAGAAGGGATACAGAAAATGAGTTTGGGAAAGTGAGGCACCATGGAGTTATCAGAATGATGGGAAGAGTTTCCATTAAGATGGAATCATGGGGAGCAGCTAGGTGCTGCAGTGTATAGAGCATCAGTCCTGGAGTAAGGAGGACCTGAGTTCAAATCCAGCCTCAGACACTTACTAACTGTGTGACCATGGACAAGCTACTTAATCCTGTTTGCCTCAGTTTCCTCATCTGTAAAATGAACTGGAGAAGGAAATGGCAAACCATCACTCCAGGAATCATGGGATGCTAAGAGCTAGAAGGGAACTTAGAGACATTTAGTTCTACCCCCCAATTATACAGAGGAGGAAATTGAGACCCAAAGAGACAAAATAATGTGGCCAAGTTCATGCATCTAATAAAGTAACACTCGAACCCAGGTCCTCCAAAACCAGCACTCCCTTGTCCTTGGAAACATGGAAGGCTATGGAATCTTACACTCATGGAGTGTCCAAATGTAAGAAAGGCCTCCTTCTATTTGGTTTTCTGAAGGTGGTAAGGCAGGGGGGTGGACAAGATAACCCAGGGCATCCCTCATGTTTCTGGGTGACCTCTAGTCTTCGTGCAGACCAGATTCTAAGCCTGCACAGGTAGCACATGCATGGCCTTCTCTGGTGTGGCTGTGGGTTGGGAGATGGGTTCCATTCCTTGTCTACTCTTGCCTTAATGGTGACCTGGAGCTCCTTAGGTAGAGATGACTGCAGCTTGCTGGGTTTCCTTGGTGTTTTGGATGGTCAGTGCGGGGGGCAGGGGGGGGGCAGAGAGACAGAGACAGAGAGAGAGAGACAGAGACAGAGAGACAGAGACACAGAGAGACAGAGAGACAGAGAAAGACAGAGAGACAGAGGGAGGGAGAGAGAGAGACAGAGAGACAGAGAGAGAGAGAGAGACAGAGACAGAGAGAGACAGAGACAGAGAGAGAGAGAGAGAGAGAGACAGAGAGACAGAGAGACAGAGAGACAGAGACAGAGAGACAGACAGAGACAGAGAGACAGAGGGAGGGAGAGGAGTGTGAGTGTATGGAGTGGAGATAATTACAGCTTTCCCTAGACTTAGTTTCCCATGAGAAACTGTTCCTTAGAAGGCTGACTCTAAGTAAGGGTAGGGTGTTGGCCTGGCCAGAAGGACTTTGTCATAAGACACCATCTGCTTTTCCTCAGTCTGACAGGCTAGGGCCCCTGAAAAGACCCAAACTTTGTCCTTACTCACTTTCCCATAAATCCCACAGCAAAGGACCTTAACTCTTTAGATAGCAGCAGTCAACACCCTGCTGGCAGATAGAGGTGGTAGGCCTGGTTATCTTTGGTGTTTTTTTAAAAATTATTCTTTTAAATGAATAGACAGTTATTTAAAAAGCTGGGATTTATTAGAATGGAGAAGAAAAGGCTGGGGGAAGAAGGTATTTCACACCTCTAAAGGGTCATTGAAACTTGGGGCCAGGATATTTATCCCTAATGGGGGCACAAGGGTGGTAGTGATGGGAAGGGTATGGACTTCACTTGGAGTGGCAAAGAATATAATTACTCCACTTATGGTGAGGGGCATTGAATAAAAAAAATGAAGGCTTCAAAGAGGCAGGGGCATTTTCTTTTCAAGAGGTCTTTAAGAATAGGAGATACCCACCCCCCTGCTCAACTGCCCATGTTTGGAATAGCTGCAGATCAGCCTAGAGGCATTGGAGAAGGATGAGAAATACTGCCTCTGTCTCTTAAATATTAACTCTCTTGAAGACATATATGCAGACTGATGTAAGTGGAAGCAAGAAAAAACTGTACACTATTACAGTGAGGTAAATGGAAAAGACAAAAAAACCCAATAACAAAATAGAGCTTTTTAATTGTAATGATCGAGTTTGGCTCCAAAAAAGAGGTGAAAATTCTTCCCTTCTTTGAAGGTGGAATCAGACTCAGTCCATATATTGGTTGGTTTTTCCAAAAGGCTTCCCCCCCCTTTTCTTTTTATTCTTTACTGTAAGGGATGGCTGACTGGTCATGGGAGGAGGGGGCATGTATCTGGAAATGAAGGTGATGTAGCAACAAAAAATATAAGAATTGGTATTGTAAAAAAAATTATCATTTTCATGAGAGCTGGTCCAGATGAACAAGGAGCGAGCTTTTTTTTTTTGGGGGGGGGGCTTTTGTACAGATGGGGAAATGGGATGGACTCATTTGTAAGTCACTTTTTTGAGGACTTGTCCCAGGGATTCAGCAATAGAGGCTGTAGGTAGCAGCTTTCAGGTGATCACAGATTCCTGGTCTTGGTGCTCTATCAGGAAAGCTTCCTAATGATGGTGGTAAACACTCTCCAGATATCATGGAAGCTGCTTTGTGCTTCCAACTCATAATAGGACTCGATCACAAGAAATCATTGCTCCCAGTCTTAATCAGACTACCTCTAGCACTCCCTCTGGGAATTTGACCCCAGGTGTATTCACTGGATGTGAGGTAGTAAAATAAACTATGGGACACACCAAAAAATTATAGTCACAGCTGAGAGGCAGTGTAGTATTCAAATCTTATATCCAAGGGCTCAGTTTCCACATTGGTTAATTAGGGTAATACCTATAGTTCCCCACTGGAGGTATTGGGAGGTTTAAATGAGATAATCTGTGGATATCTTAATGATGTATTATTAATTTATAAGTCCCCTGCTGGCACAGGACAAGACATGTTGGTGTTTGGGTTTTTTTTGCTCCTGGAGCACAGGGTCTTCTAAGGATCCTGGGAACATTCCCTTGTCTACAGGCCAAACTATTCCTAACGGGTGATTTCACAGCTTCTCTTAGATCATTCTAGTGATTAGTGAGACACAGTGTGGACAAAGAGCCAGGAATACCTGGGTTCAAGTCTCAACTTTGAGAGAATGAATGACCCTGAGCAAGGTACTTTAGCCTCTCAGAATTCTAGGCAACTATCTTAAGACTCTTAAGATGAAGAAAAGTAACTCCCCTCCTCTATCCCCAATGTGTTGGTAGAAGATGTTTTCTTAGGCAGGCATTCCTTCCATAAACTAAAGAAATCCTAAGTCTATTCCCTCTACCCAACCCCTGTGATCAGAAAGTTTTATGTCTAGGTGTCTAACACGTACCTTGTGGGTTTTTAGGAGGGGGGGAACCTAATTCAGTAGAAAAGGCATCATAGTAGGAAGAAAATGATTATTTATTAAGCACCAGGCACTGTGTTAAGCACTTAATAAATATCTTATTTAATTTTCACAATTCTGAGAGATAGATATTATTACCCCCATTTTACAGCTGGGGAAATTGCGGCAGACAGAAGTTATGACTTGTCCAGGGTTACAGCCGCTAATAAGTAATCCGTAACTCTGGTTAGCACATATAAACTAGTAACCCAGAGGGGCCTAACCATCTGCCAACTGCTACTGTTGTGTAATTATGTACCTCCAGGTGTCATGATAACAGGCTTGGATCAATTAATAACTGTAATGTTAAATGCATATATATGCAATATATATATACACACATATCACATCACATATCTCACAAACATAGAGTTCTGCTCATGCCATCCAATAAATGAAAAGACTTGAATGCCTGTGATCTAAGCCAGAGCCTTCCTGCTGCAGACAGTTCTGCTCCTCTTCATAAGGACTAGTAAGTCTCCACTTAGAAATGCTTTCTGTATCCTCTGGCGTCTCTATTTCACCTTCAGTTCTAGCGAGGACACCTTCTAAGTCCTCATGCCCTTTCCTTTGTTTAGGTCCCTCGGATCTTAGTCTTAGACTGGGAGTTAGTGATCCCAATTTTTGACTGAGAGTCTGATGAAGATGGATAGATACTGAGGCAGGAGGATCTAGGAAATGCTATTCACTGGAGGAAAGGGACCTCGGTTCGTCTCTTTGACTCTTTAGCAAGCTCTGCTCGATGAACATATGGGCCAGTTTTATTTTAAATCCCCCTCAGCATATATCATAATCTTATTTGCACTCTTCTGTGTGACCTTTGACAAATAACTTCCCCTCTCTGGGACTCAGTTTTCCTCTCCCTCTCCCCACCCCCATAAGATTAAAATGATAAGGGGTCAGGTGATCTCCCAGACCCTTCTAGCTCTAAATACAGTGACTATGATTTTACAGTTGTTGACCCTGCTTTTTAACTATTCTTAACCATTTCATCCTCTGGTCATTTCAGATCATTTGAATATGATTTCTCTCCAAACTCAAGGGCAGAGACCGTATCTTCCTGTCTCTGTTGTGTGCCACAGAAGCCACGACACATGTTTGTATATCAAATCTTTTCTTTACTATATGACCTGTTCCCATGAGACCATGTGATGTTGGACCAGGGATGGTCTGGAGTCTGGAACATCTATGCAGAGTAACCAAAGAGGTGCATGGCAGGGCTTGGGGGTGGGATTAAATAGAGGTGCTCACTCATCAAAAACAGCTTCCTTGCCTGGATCTAGTCACTGCAGAGGCTTGGACAAGCATAGCCATTTAATGTTCCTGAACCTGAAACTTCAGGCCCTTCCCACTGGAGGAGGGTCTGGCGCTAGCTGTTGTGGACATTTAACTGTGTGGTACAACTGTTGTGTAGGCCATGGCATTGTAACTGATCTGGAAGGTCAAAGGGAGCAGAGGCTTTGGGGACCAGTGGTTCAGAGGAATTGGGCAGAGTTACTCTTGATGCTTTCCCCCGCCTCCATTTCTCTATCCCTGACTCTCAGACTTCCCCAAAGCCTCAAGGCCAGCCCTTCCTTCTCTAACCTCCATTTCTGAGCCCCCCCCTATCCAAGTCCTGTTATTCACCTTCCCCGTCTCCTTCCTCCCCACGCCTGCCCCACCTTCCCATATCACCTGCACAAACCGTTCCAGGGCATACTGGTCCAGGCAGGTGTAGTTTTCTAGGAATCGTAGCTTCTCTATCTGGAACTGGTTTCGGGACTGAGCTTCTGCCTGCTTCTCCAGCAGCTGGAAGATGGCAGCGCCCAGCAGCAGGTAGCAGAGATAGGCCAGCAGCAAGGACAGAGTCCAACTGCCCCGACAGTCAAAGAGCCCTGAGCCAGCCATGTCTCTGGCCATGGAGCAGGGGTGGGGGCTGCACTGCACTGAAGAAGACAGCGCTCTCTCTCTGCTGAGCACTTACCTTTTTCCTGGCTCTGCTGGGCAGGCCCCCCTGAAGCACTGGTCCTTCCCCACCACAGCTGGCTGGCTGGGCTGGGACTCTGTTTGAACAGTGCAGTGTAGCTCAGCCCTGCTGCTCAAAGTGCCATGAATGCAAACAGGTCTGACGTCCCCCGATCTGGATGGCCTTCCATGAGGAGCAGGACAGGGGACTGTGCTCCATCGAAGCCATCCTGCTTTTTCCTCTCCCAAAGAGGAGAATGAGAACAGTCTCATGACTTCTCCTTCCACCAAAGGCAGGTCTGGCCTTAGGTAGGTTCCTGCGCTGGCTCCCTGGCTTTTCCTCATCCTTCAGACCCTAAAAACATGGATCCTTTGGGCCCCAAACTGTAGGATTTTGGGGGAAGTCACAACTGTTATGGACTCTCATCCATACTCAGTTTCCCTCACTGTGAAATGGGGTGCTTGCTGGGGGGAACACAAAGAAGTGGGGGACAGGTGAAAAGCCCGAGCAAGTGCAGGGGGATTAAGGAAGATTTGATTGATCTGAATGACAAATCAGAGCAAAGCCAGCATAAAGCCGATTGTAGTGTTCAGGGACAATGGTGATATGAACATCCGGGATATCTGCCCAGTTTTTACAGAAGCTTCCACTTTTCATTTCTCTCCCACGACCCTTCATTGGTATCTTTCATTTTTACATCAGTCACATTTCTCAATAAATTCCTTCCCTGGTCCCTCCCAGAGAGCTACCCCTTAAAGAAAAGAACTAAAAAGATGAAAAAAAACCCCAATTTCCCCAAACTGAACAATGCATTAACCAAGTTGGACATTATATGCAGAATATTCACTTTAAAGTGAGGGGGAAAACCTGGATAATGAGGGCCATCCTTGCTGGATGAAGTGTCACAAGTGCCAACCCCATTTTGTCCCCATTCCTCTGCCACTTTGAATCTGTTTCCCTGGGGAGGGGGAAGGAAGTCCTGTTTTCTGGGGATCATCTTGTCCATCCCTCTGTCAACAAGCGGAACATGATAGGATGATGACCATTGGTTATCTGTCTCTACTAATGAAACATGAGAGGAGAATCCCACCTGCTGGTTTGTTTTAGGTGGGATTCCACATGGTGAATCCCCTCCACAGTAGGAATGTTTAAAATAGAGAACACAAGATTCAAGGCAGACATTGATAGACAATTTTTTTTCTTTTGCTTTCTGGAGGAGGGAAGGTAGGGCAATTGAGGTTAAATGACTTGCCCAAGGTCACACAGCTAGTAAGTGTATCAAGTGTTTGAGGCCTATTTTGAACTCAGGTCCTCCTGCTTCCAGGGCTGGTGCTCTATTTACTGCACCACCTAGCCGCCCCCACTGATAGACATTTGAAAGGCTGTCATGTGAAAAGGGATCAAACTTTTTCCTTTTGGCTTCAGAGGGAAGAACACGGAGCAGTGGGTGAAATTGTAAAGAGATACATTGAACCTTCAGGTCAGGGAAATGACTCCCCCTACTCTTTTCCTCCTGAACCCAAACCTCCTAAAAAGTGAGAGCCATCCTGGAATAGAATGGGGCTGCCATGTGAGTCATGGGCACTCCTGTCATTAGAGATTTTCAAGGAAAGTCTGGGTATGGTATAGTGGGGATTCCTTTCAGATATGGGTAAGATCAGATAGAGGCTGAGATCCCTGCCAACTCTAAAATTATGTGATTCTGCAATGGGAGGACAGCTAAGGTGACCTATTCAAGTTCTCATGAGTCATGGGGTTTTCCTGAAATAATAAATAGCTAGAGCTTTAAGGCATGCAGAGCACTTCACGAATATTGCCTCATTTGGTCCTTACAATAACCCTGGGGAGGTAGGTGCTATTATTATCCCCATTTTATAGACAAGGAAACTGAGGCAGACGGGGGTTACACAACAAATTAGAGAGATGGAAGGTGAGAGAGAATGAAAAGAGAGGGTGATAGAGAGGCCACCTTGGAGTGTGGTAGAGAGAATGCCACCATTCTTAAGTATCATCCTAGGATTGCCCTAGGGCTGGATTTGGGCAAAGAAGTAAAACTGGCCTGGAAACTGTCTTCAGCTTCTCACATTTCCTATTAGTGGCCTTTTATGGCTTCCTCATTTTCCTCCAGCTTTTTCCTATCCCATGTCCCAAGTCTTACAGGATCTTGTCTTTCAAGACAAAGTTGTTAATTGACAGCTAAGCTGTGAGCCTGGGGCTTAAGCTGTGATGCCTCTCAGGGGTAGATGATCAATTTCCATACATACAATTTCTTCTCTTTCCCCCTTTGCCTCTTCATTCACACATGCACATACAATCCCATACCCATTCCCCCATAGCCACACTCCATACAAACCCATGATAAACCCATGTTTGGCACTGGAGAAGCCAGATACTAGAAACTAAGAATAGAAAGACTGATTTTTGGTTTAGCTTTTTTTGTCTTGACTGGTGACAGAAGAGGGAGAGATAGTCACTTGAAGAAATGCCTGCTTAGGTGCTTGAATGAATGTATATTTAAAAAAGGGACTTGAAGACCAAAATATCCCAAAAGCCTAAGGAATGACATAATGAAATTTCATGTTTTCGGCCAGTGGAGGGCTGCTTAGGGTCCCCTTGGGTTACATTTAGGCAACCATGTAATCCATCTATTTATAAATTCAGCACTTTTTTTTGGCATGTTAGCAAAAGTCCTCTATAGATTTGGTGAAGTTTGGTTAAGTTTGTCATTACTCCAGGGTCTCTCTCACTATCCGCTCATTTCTGAAGAATATGACAGCCATGAGATGGGCAGACAGAAGGCATGATTTACAATCTCCTGAATAGGTAATTATTGCCCTAAAGGGGAAGAGCTAACTTGTGCTTCCCAAGGATGAGGGCCAAAATCAATTAATGGAAAGCTAACAGGACTGATCCTATTGGTGGAGCTTGATCTGACATCTGGAGACGATAAGGGATCATTTGAAGCTGAACTAATTAGAAGGTTGGAGGAAAAGAGGGAAAAACAAAACCCCCAAATCGATTGAGTGTACCACATAGAGAGAGAATACTGAGTAAACAAAGCACAGAGGAGGCTCTTTCCATCTGAATAGCTCCTGAGATAAGGAAAAGGACAATTCACTTACTCACCTGACATTGGTATTCTCCCATGGATTGACCCAAATAAATATGGATACACATAAATGGGGAGGGGGGGGGAAGCACCTTTTCTTAAACTGTAATCAAGATGTAGAATCTGAAGGGGCCTTAGAGATCACTGAGTCCAGCACTGTCAAATGGGATAAGGTATGGAAAGTACTTTGCAAATCTTAAAGCACTATCTAAATGCTAGCTATTATTATTAGTATTAATATTACAGATGAGGAAAGTGAGGCATAGAGTTAAGTGAGTTCCCTAGCTTAACAGCTAGCAAGCATTTGAGGTAGAATTTGAACTCGGGTCTTCCTGACTCAAGATCCTCTCTGACATGCTGTTGGGCTCCATAAACTCAGAGGGGGGCAGAGATCAAAGATGGCTCCCAAAGGAGTTTGATGAAAGATTTTGGAAGGTGGTTTCTTATGTCCTGAAAGTTTTCCAAAACAAAGAGGGACCTTCATGCTTTTCTACAGATGGGCACTGGAATAACATCTCCAGGTCCCTACTGACCTAAGGCTCATCATGAACTTAGAGAAGTTGTGCTGTGTTTAGCAGAAGGGGATGGGGGAAAGCTCTGACTAGTGAGTTAAAGCAAGGATTCCCCCAACCCCCTTCTATTAAGTTTCTAGGAAGAACAGCACTGTTCTATCTCATTTCTTTCCTAGTGGTACTCAGTGGCTGCCTATAATCTCTGCTGCTATGTCTCCTCCCAACTCCTGCCATCACTAATACAATCTCCAATTGGGTCATCAAAGACCCCCTGATTATTTTCAACAGTTTCCACACTGTTTTCTTTCTGGCTACCAGGCATTAACATTCCCTCTCTAACCTGGCTCCAAATTACTGGCTTCTAAAGCATCCAGGGCCAAATACAGAACACAGCATTTTGCTGTAGGACAATCACTATGAATAATATATTATTTTCCCTTCCTATATACACATTCCCCATAGACCCCATACTGCCACTTCTTACATCCTCAACTGACACCCTCTCCCCATCTCATCACCTGGCCCAGACCTAGGTACCTTCCCACAAACTATTCCCAAACAATTCCCACCGCCCCAAGCCCATACACCTACTCACAAACTATTCCCAAATCCTCCCCTCAATAAATCCCTGTATATCCAATGCACAGATACACACACACACACACACACACACACACACACACACATGCACACCTCCTTCTGCCTCCACATTCCCTGAACATTTCCTTACACATATTACATATATCTTTTACATCCTTTCCTCATCCAGTATATAATACACACCCTAATTTTCCACATTCGTTTTCTCCTGTCCCACATCAGGTTACAAGACCTGTCTATGCATCAGAAATTTCAACAGTCACTCCTATGCCTAAATTTTAAAAATGCTTATGTTTGCATTAAAAAAACCCCACAATCTCACACATTGTACCTTCCTTATCACATCTAAATGGGCAGTGTGGCGTACTAGAAAGAATATTAGCTGAAGAGTCAGCTGAAGACTTAGTTAATATTAGTTAGGTCACTTCAATCCAGTATTTAAGTGATCACTATGTGCAAAGCACGTCTTCTCTTTGAACCTCAGTTTTCTCTTTTGTCCAGTGAGGAAGCTGCCTATATGGCACCTCAGGTCCCTTCCAGTTTTGGCATTCTTTGATTATTTCTGAAAGAGAGAAGCTTGATTTCCTTCAGTGGGGCAGGACATTTTGGGAATAGCCTATTTTGGGAATCACTGGCATGGCTTCTATAGAAAATGCCATTCTTGAAGCTCTGTTTTCACCTTCAGGAGCACAGAAGAGCTCATTACTGGCTTTCCTTGGCTTCAAGAGGACAATTTAGTATTGGTGACTAGAACATTTTCATCTGAAACTTAGTTTGCCTCTGAATCTGGAAGGCATAGAAGCTTTGAAAAGACTTTTTACAAATATAAAATAAACCAAAACCAAAGCTTTGCTAGAAATTTACCTTTAAAAAAAATATGAGACAAGTCTTTTCAAAGCATTTCTTTTGCTACTTTGGAACTTCCAGGCAAATAGTATAAGAATGATTCTGTGCCAAAGGCCCTGTGTCAGGCAGGAGGACGTGGTTTGGAGATGGTACTTTATTTAAGAATTGTCACATGACAACCATTTGGTTGCTGCATGTGCCCCTTTGGGAGATAAACTCCCAATTTGTCTTCCTTTTCTCATTTCCCCTCCTGGCTTTGCCCCAGCATGGCTGGCTTCGTGGGGCTGCCCCACACTTCCATGCAAACAAGGCCTTTGGATCCAGAGAATAACTGCCTCCAGCTAGAGACTTGGAATCAATAGTATCTAACTAGATCCTGTGTACACAGCCCTCTGTCATCCAGAAAGCAGGCTGGGAGCGCCCAGCCCTTTCCCTGGGACAGCTGTTAATTTCAGGACAGTAACTCGGACACCTCCAAACCCATTTCAGGTCTTTCTCGTGTGGGGTACATGTATCCATGCGTCCTAAACTATCCAGGTCTTCTCAGACCAGTCAGGTTTAAGGGCCAAATCAATGTGATGTGGTAAGGAGAACACTGGTCCAGATCAAGGGAGACAAAGGTTCTTGTCTTGACTCTGTCACTCTGCAGTCACCACACTCTGTAGGACCACAGGCAGGTCCTTTCTCCTTGCTGGGCCTTGGTTTTCTTATCTTCAAATGGGGGTAATTGGACTAGGTGATTTCTTAGGTCCTCAGTTTTAAAATTATATTGTCGTATGCACAACTCATTTACCCTGGTCCTGGAGGGGGAAAGAGCCCATGTTACATTCTCCTTCCAGGGTTTTCAATCTGTATCCGTATCAGGCAGAGATTGCAAAGACAGTGGGCAAGTTCTTTTATTTAATTTGTGGCATCATCAGGTGTTCCTATGGTGTTTCCATTTCCCAAGGCTCATCGTTTTCAATTCTCAAAGGGCCCCAGCCAGGCTAAGACCTAGACAGACCATCCAACCATTGGCTTTGTACCACAATTTCCCTGCCTGATATGCTGGAAAACGAAAATATTCTAGATTCTTAGGCTGTCTCTACTGTGGCTAAATGAGGCATGATATTTGTAAAATTTCTGCAAGAGGCAACATTTCTTCCCTGGCCACAGGGAAACAGTGAAAAATTCCAGAGAATCATAGACATCCATGTCAAGGTCCCCTGAACTTTGGACTGCCTGCCTGAGCCTGTCTACCATGGCTTTTGGAGAGACAATGTTAGGTCCTTTTGATCTGCTCCAAAATGTCTGTGTTCCAGCTGAGCAGTGGACTTTCTGGCTTTGTGCCCAATTCAATCTGGGCATCCGCATTGTAAAGGGAATGGCAAATAATTTGGACTGAGTTATCAGGATCAACCATCAAGATGTTCCCAATTCAAGAGACAATTTGGCTGTCCTCTGCTTGGATTCAGCTCTGGAGTCCTGGCCTAAGATCACACCTTTTCGTTCCTGGATATGAGCTTTTCATTTCCCTTTATTATTTGATAGGCCTAGGCTTAGTGTGAATGGGATGGGGGGAAGAAGGGAGCAGAGCACAAATCTCCTGGTTTCATCTTTCAAAATTGCCATTTCATAATCTCAAGGTATCCGAGTTATCTGAAAGGCAAAACTTCCATGTGACCCACATTGTTTTAAATATAAGGGGAATTATTTTAAAAATACGAAACATACACAAAACACTCCAAAACTCAATCACCTTGCTGATGCCATAGCCAACAGCCCTAGCATACAGTGCAAAGATGTGTCTTTCCATTAGTGCTCAAGTCACACGTTGTTCCAGCCATTTAGGCAGCACATACAAAGAGAGGATGAAAGAAGAAAGGAGTTTTATCTGCATTCTGTCCCTGCTTTTTGATTGGGCTGCTGGGCTCCATTATAGATTCAATTGTTTGCCAAACCTGAAAGGAGACAGCATTCTGTTAGATTGTTCACTGGTAATAATAACAACGATGGTAACAATAGCAAACATTTATTTTACATTTAAAGTTTGCAAAGCATTTTACATATATTATCTTTTCTGATGCTCACAACAACTCTGTAAGATACTATTATTCCCATTTTACAGATGAGGAAGCCAAAGCTGAGAGAGGTTAAGTGACTTGCCCAGGGACACACAGCTGGTAAGTGTTTGAGGTAGGATTTTAAACTCAGAACTTTTTTACTCTTAAGTCCAACACTTTCTCTGCTATGTTACTCTAGCTGTTATCAATGGCACATGAATCAAAGGGCAAGAGGATATGGTAGGAAGCAGTTTGATTCCCCCTTCCCCCAGAGTTTCAGTGCTCTCAAGGACCCTAATTCTAATTTCTAGGGACATTCATTAATTTATATTCAACCTTTATTGTATGTAAAGCCAATGTAGAACTTGGGGAAAGAGAAAAAAAAAACAAACCAACATGATTCTCACCCTTGAAGGGGATGTAAGTTAGTTGCCTAAAAATCATAAAAAGAATATGTGATTTGTTCAGTCATTTTCAGTCCTGCCTAACTCTTTGTGACCCTATTGGGGTTTTTTTGGCACAGATACTGGAGTGGCTTGCCATTTCCTTTTCCAGCTTATTTTATAGATGAGGAACTGAGGCAGACAGGGTTAAGTGACTTGCCCAGAGTCACACCACTAGTTAAGTGTCTGAGGTCAGATTTGAACTCAGGAAGATGAGTCTTCCTGACTCCAGGCCTGGCATGCTATCCACTGTGCCACCCAACTGCCCAGAATACATGATAACACATTTGCAAATATAGAGAGAGTGCTTCATTAAAGATGGGAAAGGCAGAAGGGAAATTTGGACAAAAAGTAGATCAGCACGTGCCTGTCTGCTAAAGAGTAAGAGAGGGCAGCCAGATGGAGTTGGACAAGAAGAAAGGGGGCCAGGAAGCTGGTTGGAACATTGCAGATCCCCAAAATATGCAAAAGAGAGCAAAGGCTTATCCCCAATCAATTCTGTTCTCTTTGGCAAACCTTGTTATTAGAGCTGGCATAATATCACCTCTGTTATGCATGGTTAATTCATATATCCACAAAGAAGTCCATCCAAGAAAACAACATCATCATCAGACCCTGTCCCTTCAAGATACACCTTACCAAGAACATGACATGCTCAAGCAGTCATTTTGAGCCTTCCTCACTGTCAGGAGTGCTCCCTATTAAGTGCATGTCCCCTAAGATACTTGTGGGGCAAACTGATCTGGGGATGGCAGCATGACTGTACCTAACCATCTGGTCCCTGAAGCTGTCTCTGGAGTGTGGTTCAGTGCCATCCCATCTTTGTCTCAGTGTCCTAAGGACAAGGAATCTATGCAGGAATGACCTCAGATGGGTAAAAAGGAAAGCTTTCTCACCTTATCACACTGACTTCTGGTCTCTATGGCTCCATATGCAGGGATGTAGCTTGCCCTCAATTACATGGGGCATAAACAATACAGAGGACCCACCTGCTTCTCCTTCATATGCCGTCTCTCCCTCTCCCACCATCTCTCTCTCCCCTTTTGCCAGTCATAGCTTGCATGTGCTTTTTATTCACACTCTTTTAAGATCTCATGGAGCCAGCTCTCTCTCCTCCCTAATCAACCCAGGGAACCCAAACCTCAAAGCCCTATGATCTGGTTTAATTAAGATAACACCGTTGCAAAGTCCTGATGGTTTTTATTGCAACATGTCTAATATTCTTTAGTGCTCCCCTCTCTGGACGTCTGAATGATTGAATCCTCGGTTTGTGGCACTCTGTGCCCCATCCTGTGAGTTTGTGTAGATAAAACACCTGTGCTCTTTTGTGACCAATCTATAAGGAGGAGTTCTGTTCTGCTTATTCTGCAGGAGAGCTCATTTCATTTTCTTTATTTACTCTATTCATTTGGGATCTTAGAAACTGGACAGCTGATTGTTATAGGCCATCAGAGAAGCCTATGCATGGACTTAGATGTATTTCGGGAGGTTAGTAACAGTTATGAGTCACAAAGAATGCATGGGAGCTCTGTGGTCCAGCCAAACTTAAGTGTGCACCATTCCCATTCTTATCCTGCCTTTTCCTATTTCTCTACCCTTTGCCGACTCTCATATCACATTGCCAGACTGCTTTCATTCCTGCCCATTGAAATCCTAAAAAAGGTCCAACCTAGAAACATTATTTTTCTCTTCTCTGAGGAGATCATTGGGACAGTTTTGGGACCATAGATTAGAAATGGGTTGGTTTTTTCCTCTACCATTCTTGATGTTGCCTCTTGCTCTTTGACAGAACAGTCCAGGACAGGATTAGGAAATGATGTCAATGACAATAATCAAGGAACCTACAGTGGGAATCCCTCCGTCCCCAAACTCATCATCCCCCTCATACACATACACATACACACATACACGTATACATATACATAAACACACACTGAACACTGGGGGGCATAAAATATTGGTTAAAGAAACACAAAATGAAAATTCTAGAGCAGAAAGGATTCCAAGATGCACATTCTTTTTTTTTTTTTTTTTTTAAAGCAATTGGGGTTAAGTAACTTGCTCAAGGTTACATGACCAGTTATTTCTGGGTGTGGTGCTGAGTATCTGAGCCCAGATATGATCCAGATCATCCCGACACTGGAGCTGGTGCTCTTACTCGCTGAGCCACCTGGCTGCCCCTAAGCAATTGGGGTTAAGTAACTTGCTCAAGGTTACACGGCCAGGTGTTTCTGGGTGGGTGCTAAGTGTCTGAGCCCGGGATTCGATCTCCAGGTCTTCTCAACACTGGAGCCGGTGCTCTTACTCGCTGTGCTACCTGGCCTCCCCCAAGATGCACATTCTTACATAGAGATTTCCATTATGAAAAAGAAAAACAAAATCAGGCCCACTGTTTTCTTTTTGACCATCAGACAGAAGCTGACTGACTATATTGGGACTACGATCATAGTGAATTCTTAAAATGGAGTGTCAGTAATATCCTGCTGCAGATATTCACTTCTGACTGCTCTGTGCTGAGGTGTCTTCCAGAACAAGAAGGGAGGTTACGTTGCTTCTAATAATGGCGGAAAAAAAACCCCCACTGTAGAACGCTTTGTAATAAGAAAAGCAAGATGGTCCTATCCCTTCTAAATCTCTGCGGCTCTAGATAAGGCAAGCTCCAAATTTAAGGAAAGAGGGAACAAGGAATTTTGTTTTTTAAACTACAAGCAAGAAGGTTAACCACATTTTTTTTTCAGGTTAAAAAAATATCCTTGGCAGTCTGAAACCACAAATCTGACACTGTTAATAACTAACACCCCCTAGAGGGGCTTATATACCCATCTATACATCCCCTAGGCTGGGATTTAAACTTTCCGAGGTGAGCTGGTGAATACTAAATCAAGTGAATTCACCTTGGGCTGTGGTGAGGTCTAAAAGCTGAGGAGGCTTGTGTTAAATCAGCTTTTCTCTAGGCTTTCGTTCTCAGGCTAATAGCCACAAATTCAACTTAATGAGAGCTCCCAAAGAAGCCTATGACAGCTTTGCTAAATTATGAGCAAAGGGAGCCCCAAGCAGGAGTGTAGGGATTGTTTGCTTTGGCTAGGGGAAGGTGGCTGGGGCCCCAGCCTGGGTGTTTGCCTGACAGGTTGGCTTGATAAGTAGGCTGCTAATAAAGCACTGCTTGGGGAAGGCCCTCGTGCCATCTGCCCTGTGCTGATAGAGGCCCACGACTGCTGTCCCCTCAGGCATGCCAGCTTGACGGAAGCAAAGGCTTCACTAATCACAAGTGCTTTTGGCTTCCTTTGCCATTCCTACCATCACTAACCTAGTGCTTTTATTTTATGGTGTTTTTTTCTTAAGAACCAAATCCTTGAACTCTTGCTTTGTTTGTTGAGATGAATTAGCCTTACTTATAGTTTGTATTCATGAAAAGCCCACCTCAGCTGCCCCTACATTGCTTAAGGCCCATGCATCTTCCCTCATTCTGATGTTACCCTTATCTCCTTGGGCCAGAAGGTCAAATGCATTTCATTGCAGACAACTACAGATTACACTGTACACCATTGCTGTTATTGAATTTTAATGGGAAATACCCTGGGAGTTTCTGGCTCTGATTGCCACTTATTTTTGTAGGTTCCTTGAGGGCAGGAAAAGTGGTTGCAATGAATCCTGGTTCAATGGAAGAGATATTTCAGGGAAGAAATGAAGAAAAGGATAGAGAGAGACAGAGGAAAATTTCATCTATATGAGGAGGTTAGAGTAGAAGAATGTGACATGGTAGAGGAAAGAAAGAACAAGGATCACTGGACACTTAGAGCTAAGTAACAGATGCAGGGCTCTTCTTATGTAAGGGGGATTTCTGTATGTGCCATTTCTTTCTCTTTTAAAAAGTACATTTAAAACTTTTTTTATCAGTAAAAATATGCCTTCTCTTTGCACCTGTTTGCTCTCCCCATCACAATTTGGAAATTCCCTAATCTTTTCTCCAATTAGAAATCAGATACCTAATGTTATATGTTTCCTTTTAATTGGCTTTGGTTAATTGTTTTTAATGTATCTTTTTTTTTTGTTTTGATTTAATGTCTATCTCTCCTGGTAGTTGGGATCCAGGTCTAAGCTGAGGCAGTCTGGTCCCTCTTTGTTGAGCAATTAGCCTATGTTGCTCAATAAATTGAAATGTTTGGAATCTCAAACTTTTGTTTCTTTAGTCATTTCATGTTTCAACAGTAACACCTTCCTCTTTTCTTCCTCCTCCTCCATTTGAGAAAGAAAGAAAAACGAAACCTTCATTACAAACACATGTAGTCAGGCAAAACAAATTAGTCCATTGGCCATGTTAAAAAAAAAATCTCATCCTTCACTTTGAATCCTTCATCTCTCTATCATCATGAGTCTTCTGGAATCATGATTGGTTATTAGGCTCATCAGAGTTCCTAAGTCTTCAAAATTGTTTGTTTTTTTCCATTACAATATTTTGTCATTGTTCTCCTGATTTTGCTTACTTCACTCCTTATCAGTTCATACAAGTCTTCCTGGGTTTCTTTGAAATCATCCTCTTCCTCATTTCTTTCCTTTTTCTTTTCTTCTTCTTTTTTTTCTTTTTGGAGGGGAGAAGGCAGGGCAGTTAGGGTTAAGTGACTTGCCCAAAGTCACACGGCTAGTGTTAAGTGTCTGAGGTCGGATTTGAACTCCGGTCCTCCTGACTCTAGGGTCACTGCGCCACCTAGCCGCCCCCTCTTCCTCATTTTTTTTTTTTTTTTTGCCTTTTTTGGAGGGCAATTGGAGTTAAGTAACTTGCCCAAGGTTACATGGTTAGTTTTTTTGTGTGGGTGTTAAGTGTCTGAGGCGGGAACAGAACTCCGGTCCTCCTGACTCCGGGGCTGGCACTTAACTCACTGCGCCACTTTGCTGCCTCCCTCCCCTTCCTCATTTCTTACAGCAAATTTCTTATTCTATTTTATTTATATACTATAACTTGCTAAGCCATTTCCTGGTTGATGGGCATTCCTTCAGTTTCCAATTCTTTGCCACCACAAAAAGAGCTGTGATAAGTATTTTTTACTCAGGATTAATTTTTCCCTTAATCTACTTGACTTCTTTCTCCTTTTCCTCTGTGTTCCTCTGTTTTGTGAAATGTATTGCTGTACCCAGTGCCGTGCTATATGTATTCTTCACTCTTTTGACCAATGAAGATAAGCGTGAGGTTCAAGCTTCAGCTGCTCCTCTTACCCCTTCCTTCTTGTTTGTAGACTTCTACTTATCTCCAACTATGTGAGATAATTTCCCCAAACTTTATTCTTCCTCTTACCCTTTAGGGAATTCCTCCCCTCTCCAATTCTATTCTTTTAAGATCATCAAGATTTAACAGAACATTCCCAGGCCTTCTTTCCCTATATTAACTGTGTTGAAGAGTTTTGAGGGCACACATGTATCATCTCCCCATATTAGAATGTAAACAGTTTATCCATGGTTAGTCTCTTGTAATTATTTACTCATGTTTACTTTTTTTATGTTTCAATTAACTCCCGTGTTTGCATTTCAAAGTTTCTATGCAACTCTGGTGTTTTCATCAGAAATTCGTGGAAGTCTTCTATTTAATTAGTATTTTTCTGCTGTAGGATTCAGTTTTATTGGGTAAGCTATTCTTAGTTGTAAGCCTATATCTTTTACCTTCTAGACTATTGTATTCCACCCCCCACCTTTTCATTATGGTGGTGGCTGCCAAATCTTGTGTGATCCTGACTGTGGCTCTTTGGTACTTGGATTTTTTTTTCTTTTTGGAGGGGGAAAGGCAGGGCAGTTGGGGTTAAATGACTTGCCCAAGGTCATATGGGTAGTAAGTGTTAAGTGTCTGAGGTCAGATTTGAACTCAAGTCCTCCTGACTCCAGGGTCAGTGCTCTATTCACTGTGGTCACCTAGCTGCCCCAGGGCTCAGGCTTTCTTAACGCTTTTGTTAAGGCCAGGTCCCTTTGGAGAGAATGTCTGGGATGACTCTGCTTTGCTTTCTTGGGAGTTTTGAGTCTGTTGTGCTATTCTGGGATCTTAGGGACAGTTCAAGCTGGGGGAACCTGTAAACTATTAGTGTTCCCTGAGTGTCCAGATCCAGGGCAAAGTCTATTTGCTGCCCCATTGATCTGAGCTCTTACAGTTCCTGACCTGAATGTAGACCTCAGCAACATGCCTATGGGTTTACCCCTTTTGGAGTTACTTTGGGCTAAACCACTATTAGTCAGATGGACAGAACTGTAGGCGCCCCTTTGATTATTCCATTGTAGGCTTCAGACTGGGCTAGAAGCAGGAACTGAGGCCTTCACTCTCCTAGGGACTGAGATTCATAGTAGCTGCTTGCTTCCAATGTTGCTCCTTGCTCAGTGCACAGCCTGGGGCCTGTAACTGTCCTGTAATTCTGGGATGTGCCCATGAGGCATAAGTCCCCTCCTCAGTTAGCCCTGGATCTGTGACCCAGACTGGATAGTAAGCCATAGAACTGCCAGCTCGCACCTCTTCCTCTGCTTTGTCCAAGTTCAGAACCCTCTGTTGGATATCTTTGGAGGAGCTGTGGGGGGTATGGGAGGGAGAGCTTGCTGCACTCTTCCTGCCACTCTGCCACCTTGGTTCTGCATTCACATATGCCCTTTCTGGTGGAAGTAGTTGCTTGACCTCCAAGGAATAAAGATGTGGATTCAAAGGTGTTATCAGGCAAGAGATTGAGCTGGGAGTCCAGAGGAAGGAGAAATGAGTTGTTGTATTTAATTAAGTCCTAGTTGAAGGATATTGAAACAGCTATTCAGATCTGTTCAACTCTACAGAATAAGATGCCTCTCCTAGCATAAGCTCATCACTTCTTTTTTTTTTAAAGCACTTGGGGTTAAATAACTTGCTCAAGGTTAGACAGCCAGTTATTTCTGGGTGAGGTGCTAAGTATCTGACTCCGGATTCGATCCCAGGTCATCCCAACTCTGTGGCCAGTGCTCTTACTCGCTGAGCCACCTGGCTGCCCCTCATCACTTCTAAACTCACCATCAAGCTGCTGACTCTGGCCACTTCCCTCCTCCTCTTCTCTTCTCCCCTCTGATTGGAGAGCTGGAGGGTGACATACTCAACTCTTCTCGGCACCTTTCTTTCTCAGCTCACCCCACTTTGCACCTGCTGCTCTGCAATAAGATGCCCCCATTTTTGGTGTCCCCTCTCTTGCCTTTCTGCTTCCTTTTGGGTATTGTCTTCCCCATTAGACTGTAAGCTCCTTGAGGGCAAGAACTGTCTTTATTTTTAATAATTCTATCCCCAGCACTTAGCTGAGTGCCTGGCACATAATAGGCACTTAGTAAATTTTTATTGGATTGGACCTAACAATAACAATGGAGGTTTGGGCTGTTTTTCTAGGGCATATATCTAAGGCAGGGGTAGGGAACCTTTTGCCTCAAGGCCACATGTGACCTTCTAGGTCCTCAATGTGGGCCTTTACAATAAGATTTACAGTAAGAAGATGGTGTATGAGAGCATAATTTAGATATCTGGACCATAGCTTGATATATAGGAATGGTGGGCTTCTGGCCAGAGATGAATAGACAAAATAAGAATAATGATAAATTTGCCTGGAATCTTATAAATTTAATTAAAAGTTTTGAACTGTAAAGGAACAGGGAAGGAGAAAACTGCCAGCATATATCCAGCCAAGCTACATTTCATAGCAAGAAAGACCTTCGGTAAAACAACAGTTCTAGAATGGTAATCCTGATTTAGCGTGATGAGGATGGGGAAAGGCTGGCTGTGGGTAGAAGAGCATTTCATAGCAAAAAGATAGGCTTCTGCAAACCCCATGGAGATCATTTTGGGTAAGAGCAATGGTTGCAGGAAGATTAGTGAGACTGTGATTGGATTATATTTTAGACTAGCTAGACAGAAAGAGGAAACAGAGAATACACTTGGAAAACAGATCATAAGCCTGGCACAGAAGCATAATTAGGATACCTGCTGGAGCATTGCCTGCCAAAGGCAGAGGACTGGGGGGCAGCAGGGCTGGGAGAGTGTGGTGATAGCCCTGCTGTATTTTGCCCTGTTAATCCCTAATCTGAGGTAATGTGTTCAATTCTGGGCACTACATTGTTTTGGGAAGGACATTGACCAATGGTTAGTGTCTGTAGGAGGAAGATGAAGATGGTGAGGGGACTAAGCACATGATGACCAACATCACAAAATAATTAAGTGAACTGGGAGTGCTTAGCCTAGAGAAGAGAAAACTTAGCATGGACTTGATAGCTTTGTTCAAATATCTGAAAATGTGGGAAAAGAATTAAATTTATTCTCCTTGGTTCCTGAAAGCAAGGACTATAGTGGGTAGATGTTACAAAAGAGACAGGTTTATGTAAAGATTAACTTCAAAACCATTGCGCCTATCCAAAAAATGGAATGGGAGAGCACTCCCTTCCTAGAGGGGTTCAAGCAAAGAAAGACTGAGGTATATTGTAAGGGGATTCTTCTTTAGGCACAGCCTGTTCTAGAGGGTCTCATAATCCCCTTCCAGCCATGATGTTATATGATTCTGTGAAATGTCACCAACAGAAGAAACCCAGAAAACACTGCTAGTAAGAGTGAGGTTTGGGCAAAAACCTGAAAAGCCCTTGGGTTTATTTGTTTTTTTTTTTAATTAGTCTGATGTTTTGTTATTCTAGACTTGACCAATACCAGCAAATCTACATACAAGAAAAAAGATTGAAAAAGAAGATTGTATATGAAATGGCGAATATCTATTATTTATCACTTTAAAAAAGAGTATATAATGAAAAATATATAGCAGATAGATTCTTTTTGTTATATTACAGTTACTCTTTATAATATCTAGCTTGGTGGATATATATTGACAATTTTCTCCTCTTCCCCCTTTTCTTTTTTTCAGTTTCCAAACCATGCTGCTTAAGGCAAGATGGGGGACTTCAGCTAGCTGGCTATCTCCTGCTTCATCAGGTGGAACAAGTAACAAAGGGAAATGCTGTTCTGGACCTGATTCTCATCAATAAGGAGGACCTTACCAATGACTGTAGGAATTTTGGGGGTCAGGTGACTACTCCATCATAAAGTAATAGAAGAAAGGAAGCTGGGCATAAACTAACATGCACCCTAGATTTAGGGAGAGCAGATTTCAAAGGTTTGGAGCCAGTGGAGTAATATTTTGCAGGGGAATGAGAATGAAATTCTGAAGACACAAGCATAAATGATTCCGGTAAGCAGGATAAGGGGAAGCCGCTTACAGAGAGTGATGTGGACACACAGGGAACACATTAACAAACTCAAAAATTTAAAACACATTGACTCAAGATAGAAGAAAGGGGAGATAATTGAGGATGAATACAAAAGAGTAGCATGGTCCTGTTTAAAATCGTGTCAAGGTTGCTAAAACCCAGAGTGAGCTGAGGCTGGTGATGAATTTACTTAAGTCAACACAGAGGGTTTTTATTTGTTTAGGGGAAGAGAAATATTAAAAACAAAAAGATAAGTTGAAAGTGGATAGGATGAAGAAAATGGACAATATGGTAAGGAGGTTGAACTACCCAATCTTTACTTGACTTCTGCTTTCTCTGTCAAGGAAAATGGGAAGGTCAGAGCAAGGAGAGAGTGAAGAGCCGAGATGAATGTGGAGATGGTTGGTCAGCATTTAACTGCCTTCCTTGAATTCCGATCACTATGCCCAGATGAAGTATACATTCTGAAGTAAAGAAAAAAGTGAGTGGAGATGTTTGCTGAGCCAATAGCAGCAATATTTCATAGGGTTATAGATTTATAACTGGAAGCACCCTTGGATGTAATTAAGTTCAACTCCATTTTATGGATGAGGAAACTGAAGCATAGAGAGGTTTTCCCAAGATCACATAACTAGTGAATATCTGAAGTTGGATTTGAATCTAGGTCCTCTGACTCCAAATCCAATGGCCCTTTCCACTTTATTTACTAGGCTGCCTCTCAGAAGGAGCCTAGAGGATATTAAAATGGCTAAAATATTGTAAATGTTGAATGCCACCTTTATTTCTTTAAAGGAAATAGTCTGCAAATGATAGACTACTAATTTTAGAGAACTCCCAATGGAAAAACACTTCCTCTACTGATGTAAATGGACAACTCATCTGTAACTTGATAACCTTAAAGAGCTTCTTGGGGCAATGAGAAGTTAAGTGACTTGCTCTGGATCACACAACTTGAGTATTTCAGGGGTAGCTAGGTGGTGCAGTGGATAGAGCACTGGGCTTGGAATCCAGAAGACTTTCAAATCCGACCCTGGGCAAATCACTTAACCCTGTTTTACTTCAGTTTCCTCATCTGTAAAATAAATGGGAGAAGGAAATGGCAAACCACTTCAAGATCTTTACCAAGAAAATTCCAAAATAGGATCACTAATAGTTGGACACAACTAAAATGACTGAACAACAAAAAAAAAATCAGTAGTTACTTGGAGCATTTTTCAGGGCTTCTAGGTGGAGTGTCGGGCCTGGAGTCAAAAAAACTCATCTTCCTGAATTCAAATCCAGCCTCAGATACTTAGAGCTGTGTGACCCTGGACAAGTCACTTAACCCTGTTTGCCTTAGTTTCCTCACCTGTAAAATGAGCTGGAGAAGGAAATGGCAAACCACTTCAGTATCTCTGCCAAGAAAACCCCAAATGGGTCACAAATAGTCAAATTAAAAAACAACTGAGCAGCACAACAGCCACAAGTTCATGATTCCAAAGTTTATCCATGAGAGCATGCTGACTTTTGACCCAGACTTTTATTACTGGTAGAATTCTATAGAATATTATTAAGGTGTTAGTTTATGAGTGCTTACAAAGAAGCAGGGATCATTATATCCTAGCACTCCTTGTTGCCATGCCAGGCTAAAGTAGTTTTCATTTTTGATTGGTTTACTGAACTGAAAGATTAGGAAAATGATGTAGACACAGCATACATAGTATTACTTGGTATCTTTAAATTTCAGCCAAGCAATTAGGGTAATAGGATCACAGATTTGGAACTAGAAGGGACATTAAGGGGTCATCTGGTCTAATTTCCGTATTTTGTGGATGAGAAAACATTAAATGACTCGCCCAAGGTCTTGCAGTTGCAGAGCTGAGATTTGAACTTTATTCTTGTAACTCCAAATTTAGCCTTTTCTTGATATGTCATGCTGCCACATTATGTTTGTTGACAAGATAGGGCAGTATGGGCTAGTTGCTAGATGATAGGACAAGCAGATTTGGAACTGGCTGAATGTCCAGATCCTTCGAAGAATCTTTACTTGGCTGATGCTGTTTTGGAGACAAGTCTCTAGTGGAATGTCCCCAGGATCTATACTAGGCCCTGTAGAGGTCAATATTTTCATCAATGACTCAGATGAAGCCACAGATGACATGCTTGTCAAATGTGTAGCTGACCTTAGGGCAGAAAACACAGATAACACATTGGACAGTGAAATCTGGATAGAAAAAAATCTTGATGGGGCAGAACTTTAGGTCAAGTACCAAAAGATGAAAATAGGGACAAATGAAAAATTCTGTGCTTGGGTTCCAGAAATCAACTTCCCAAATGTAGGACACACTAAAATGTTTACTCTATGATTGTTTTTAATATCTTTAATTCTGAAGTGTTTATATGTTGTTTAAGTATTTATATGTTGTTGACCACTAGTGTTCAAAAATCAGTGACACGAGACACACTAATATGGAAAGCTTAGGTCATCACAGGGAATTTAAACAAGTTTCCAAGCCATGATCTAGTTCCTATGTGTTTGGAAAAGGCTGGGCAAGGGAGGGAATTTCCCTTTTGGTGGAGAACTACAGAAGTAGATCAGTTAAGGAGGGAGTACAAAGCTACATGCCGCATCAGTGCTATGCTCATGTTTGAGTGTTGCCCACATGAAGGACTGAGAATTGGGAAGGAAGGGCCTGGAACTCACCAAATGGTTGTTCTAGTGTACATGCATGTACACACAGATATACACACACACACCAACATACAGATACTTCCCCCCCCACACACGTATACACACCTAAACACACAGTTCTTCCCCCTTCCCACACATACACACATAATCCCTTGTCCTTATTTGGTTGTATGTGCATCAACAGAATAGCCTGGGCTGATGTTCAAGGCTTCTTCCTAGTAAAGACACTCTTACCTCTCTTGGAGGAGACTCACCTTTTTTCTGCAATAAGTTTTGCCTGGCCTTGAGGAATGCCAGAATATCAGTGTCTGTCTGACTGTCTCCAGTGAAAGGGATGGATGAAGAAGGGCTTCCTAGGACCCTGAAATAATTGTATTTCATATATTACATAAGGCAACATCTGACATTTGTATAATGCTTTTAACTTTTAAAAAAGCTTTCAGGTCTGTCATTTCATCTGATCAGCAGTGGAGCGGGCACCATGTTGTGGAAGGAGCTCTCACTGAATCTGCAATCAGAGGTCCCTGGCTCTGATCTCAGCTCAGCTGCGCCTCTCTGGGTGACTTTCATGGAGTCACTTCAACCTTTCTGAGCTTTGGTTTCCTCATTTGTAAAGAGAGGGACATGGACTAGATAATCTCTAAGGTGCCTTTTAGCTTTGAATACTTTATTTAAATACTGCATTTTCCACCAGCAGCATTGCTTATATTAGAGTCTACCATCATTATACTCCTTCCTTCTCCCTGTAATGGAAAGCACAGAAGTAGTTCACACCTTATTTCAGCTATTGAATTAACACCTTGTTTCAGTTCAAGTTTCTTTGAGCCTTGTATGAGTCTGTTAAGAAACAGAACATGTGAACCCCACAATTTGTGAACCCTAGAACTCATGAACTCCTGCAACAGGAAGGGGAGGAGCTAATGACCATATATAAGGAGAATTTCCAGGCTAGAGACAGTAGAACTGAGAAGAGGACTCTTGTGGTGGCAGTCAAGAAGGAGAAAACATGTGGCATCCTGGCACTTTGTTTGTTCTGTCTGTGTTGGTGTTTGTTTGTGATACTTTGTACAGAAGTCCTAGGACCTTACTGGAAGCCCTGAAAGAGGATTTTCTGGTTGTATGTTTACAGAAGCCCTGGAGGAGGGTTTTGGAGGTCTTGGGAATTTACTGATGATTTGTGCTGACCTCTTGGACCTTGTTTGTGGGTCTGTGTTGATTTCTATGTTGATGATTTGTGCTGACCTCTTGGGACCTTGTTTGTGGGTCTGGGTTGATTTCTATGTTCATGATTTGTATTGAGTTCTCAGACTTGTTGGTGGGTCTGGGTTGATTTCACAGGCAGATAGTGAATTGATGATGGTGCTGGCAATGTGAATGAATATTATTGTGGCTCTGTCAATCTTTGTCTTGCCAGAAACAGGAACTGTGAATGACTTGAGGTGGTATGGACACCGTGAACTTCAATATGGAATGGGAACTGGACAAAGAACTGGACAAGGAACTGGGAGCTGCCTGCCTTTGAACCCAGGTGACAGTTGGAGCTGGGACCATGGAAGAGGAACCATGAAAGCTGAGAGCCAGCCTCAAGTCAAGCTGAAAAAAGACTTTACTTGGATACTATGTACTGACTGAGAAGATTATGATTCATTGTGACCTAAGGGTAGAGAACTTTGACTTTTGTACTTTGTGATTGGATTAAGGATTTTGTGATTGACTAAATGAATGTACTTTGTTTAAAACTATGTGACTACTTTGGTGAAAACTATGTAGCCATTTCAGTGATAAGTTGTTGAGCTGTGACATTGTGAATGCTGTATTTTGATTTTCTGTGATAAGTTGTAACATTGTGAATGTTGTATTTTGAATTTCTATAAATGTTTTGCTCCAATTTGTTATTGAATAGAGAGCTCACTATACTATGTAATCAGAATCTTGAAAGCTGTTCACAGCAGCAGCCCTCTGGAAAGCAGCTCATGTGTGGCTCTATACCATTCAAGTTCATCAGCAGGAAACTCACCATCAAGGAGGTGGTATCAGCTGTGGTACTTATTCTTAATTCATCTCTATCCCTCTGACTGGAGGGTTGGAGGGTGGAACAAAAATTCCTCCCATAGCTTCCATTTAGAGAGGGCTCAGAATCCCAGACAATGTATTCTTCATTTCACACCAAGCCCAGCTGTACTACTTGGGTTTGACTCCACCAAAATCATGCACTCTCTCCCCCAGCTTGGTACTTGTCCCCCAATCATCTCCCCACCCCCACCCCTTTTCAGCTTCCTTTTGTACATTGTCTTCCTCCATTAGACTGTAAGCTCCTCGAGGGGAGGAACTATCTTTCTCTTTCCTACTGTATTCCAAGCACTTAGCAGGTGCTTACTAAATGTTTATTATATCATTAAGTACAATGATTATAAAATAAGTGATTGGCCAGAGCTTCTATTTTCTTTCTCATCCTTCTGGCAGTATTTTTCATCCTTTGTCTCTTAAACCAATGGAGATCACAGGTTGAAGGCTCAGGCAACAGGACAGTGGTCCTGGGACAGGGGAGGGATGCTTAGCAAATGCCATGTAGCATGGGTGGCCGATTCTTAGCAATACAGTCTTAAAGTTGTGACACTTTTTCATTTGATTTTTTTAAACATTCTTTTGATGATGTTCTCCACTTATAAGTAATAATAATAGTGAGCATTTACATATCACTTTAAGGTTTGCTTATCTTATTAGATCCTTGTTCCCTCCCTGAGAGGCAGATATCCCAATTTCTGTCCCCATTTTATGGATGAGGAAATTGAGGCTGAGAAAGGTAAAGTGACTTGCCCAGGGTCACACAACTAGTAAGTGTCTGAGGCCAGATTTGAATTCAGGTCTTCCTGACTCCAGGTCTTAGCATTCTTACCTGTGCCTTCTACATAATGGATGCCTAACTTTAAAACTGAATGGAAATGAATTCACTTTTCAGAGGACTGAATGACACACTGAATGTCAAGATAGACACCCTGGCATGTTCCAAAACCAAGTCAGGAAGCCCTGTCCTCAGGGGCATTTACTTTGCCTTCCTCTTCCATGTCTGCTCTCTGGTACAAACAGATTAGACAAATAGGCCAAGGGATTGCTAAGCTAATGGCTTTCTCTGCTGCCTCAAAACTTTTAACCAAATGTGTTTCCGATTTACAGTCACGGGATTTCAAAAACAAACAGTTCTATACCAGCCGGCTTCACTTAGTCCTAGTGACCTACACTGAAGAGTCCTTAGCATTTGTGGAGAGCTCAGTGGTGGCTTGTGGCAGGTCAGTGACTCTGCTTTGAAAGGCTATTTTCCCTGGGCAGGGACCCAGGAGTTGTCCTACGCTGGGTAGAGGGAAGCATTAGTTCTGTATCCTGAGGCTTAGGAGCTGAACATCAAGGCTGGGTTTGAGAGACTTCCTTACTTTCCTGGTTCCCTCCCTCTGGAAAGATTAATTGAAATTGGATCCAGTCCAATTCAAAAAGAATTTTAGATTGTTTCCTGTCATTCTTTCAGTTAGTGGTTGGAGACTCTTTGGTAGCCAGAGCTCCATTGTGGACTAAACTCCTTAAAATATGTGTGTGTGTCCATATATATGTATACAGGCACATATATATGTGTATGCATGTACATATATACACATATCTATCTATATAAAAGTTTTTATTCATGCTCTTATTTTTTAAAAACATAGTGTCAGTGCATAATGTTTGGGGTTCTTAATCTGGGAGCCTGTGGATAATATTTCAAAGAGCTTGTTGAACTTGGATGGGAAAAAAAAAACTATTTTTATCTTTACTAACTTCCAGCTGAATTTTAGCATTTCTTTCTTAATGAAAGTAGGCAACGAACATTATTCTGAGAAGGAGGTCTATTGGCTTCAACAGACTGACAGAGGGGTCCATGACAAAGAAAAAGTTAAGAACCCTTTGGCTTAATGACTCATTCTCCCCTATCCAATGCCACCCTCCCCTACATAAAACAAATCAACATGTGGCCACATGGGACCACGCATGCCTCACTACACACCACTCTGCTGAGAAGTTGGAGGCATGCTTCACTGACAATCCTTACAGCTGGCTCTGCTCTGGGTGATTCTTCCCTTTCTCTGAAACGAGCTTTCTTCTTCATGTTCCCCAGATGCCTACATGCCCAGAGAAGGCCTCCAGAGGCTCAAGGACATTGTGAAAGCTGAGGGAGCAAGTTTAGCTGACCGTCAGAAAGGGAAGCTCCTTGTACGACTGCTGTACCCAGAAACTGTCCCTTCTCTCTCTAATGGTTGGATTTTAAAAGGCTTCTGACCTGTTTTAGGGCTGAGGGACCAAATATTTCTACTGGTAACTCATGCAACTTATCTTGGCTGCCAGGAGAGGGGACGGAGAGGGGGAAGAGAGGGAGAGAAACAGGGAGACAGAGAGAGAGAGAGAGAGAGAGAGAGAGAGAGAGAGAGAGAGAGAGAGAGAGAGAGAGAGAGAGAGAGAGAGAGAGAGAGAAGAGATTTAAGGTTGGATCTTCCCCTATACTTGGAGTCTCTGAGTAGTTCAGCCTACAATAAACTCTCCATCTTCTGAACTACAGCATTTACCATGCCAAACATTAGATACTTAGCATATTTATTTTTTGGACTGTACCTTTGATTTAATTGTTATAGTGAACTTTCTAAAGTCTTTCATATCAGCACCAACTCCATAATTTATTGTCTCAGAGAATTGCCTGGGACATAGAGGTTAAGTGACTTACACAGGGTCACACAGAACCCAGCTCTTCCTGACTCTAAGGCCAACTCTACCCATTATGCCCAGTGAGTTCTTAACACACACTTTCTGGTGGTGTTATTTTATTTGTGTATTCCTCATTTCTCTATCTAGGCTGTAAACCCCCTCAGTCCTTGAGGAGGTAGTGTGGCATAATGGAAACACTATGAGATATTCCAAAAACATACTAGGAACAAAGCTAAAGAAAATTGGACTTGAGTTTGAATTCTGCCTATGTTATTAGCTCTGTAAACGGGTATAAGTTTACCTCTTTGAGCCTCAGTTTCCCCATCTGTAAAATGGAGATAATGATACAAGGTTGTTTGGGAGGATCAAATGAGATTTATACACACACACACACACATACACATAAAGTATTTTGTGAACTTTATAAAATAATGTATAAATGTCAATGGTGAGTCAGAAAGACCTGAATTCAGGTCCTGCTTATATGAGTTCAAGTTTGGCTTCAGCCATTTACTAGCACTGTGACCCTGGGCAAGCCACTTAATCCTGTATATCTCAGTTTTCTCATCCATAAAATAAGCTAGAGAAGGAAATGGCAAACCACTCTGCTATCTTTGTCCAGAACACCCCAAATGGGGTCCCCAAGGGTCCGACACAATTAAAATGACTCAACACCACCACCATCACCACCAAGTCCTCTAACTTCTCAGTGTCCTAGATAGTTCTTTTTCTACTACTAGCTGTGAGGGAATGTCCACACTGGAGATTCCTCACCACAGTGAAATCACACGATTGGCTCTTTCTTTCCTGCAGAGCCCCTACCACACACACATTATTACACAGGGCCTTTCATGTCCTCTATTGGTTGGCTGATTGGAATCTCTAATTGGCCCAGGTGGGAGATCTGAGTAGGAATAAAATGCTTATCTGTTTTGTGGAAAGTATTGGCATATTGAATTCATCCACTGAGTACCCCTCTGAATCCATTGGGTCCTAGAGGCTGAATGTCTTCTCCCTTTTTACAGTTTCTGAGCTGATTTTGGCTTCTGGCCTCACTTAAAAATAAAATGGGCCCCAGGATTCACTTGGAGATAAAAAGTCAGCTTGTCGATAAAATGCTAATGCAGAGAAAATTTTAGAATTGATTTGAGAAACTCCTCTTTTATTGTCCTTTGATTATTATTGGATTAGACTGGAAGAATTTCAGTGGTGGGAAACAAGGGAATCCAGCTGGACCTGAGGATGCCATCTCCCTTACTGGACTCTGAAGTGTGTTGGCCAGCATCTAACCCTTTATTTCAAATCATGTCTGTCTTAGTTTAACAGTCAGTCTTGTGTAACTTAACTATTTTAAAATATAACTTCTGTATATTTCTCCCAAGCCTATAGTACCATATACTTAGAAGATATCCAGTAAATATTTGTCTTTGGCTTTCAGGCACTGGGGAGACCACTGAGTGGTGGTGTTATTCATTCTTAGGATGCCCCTGTGGTTTCAATGATCATTTCTATGATGATGCTTCTCAGTTCTAACCTCTCTCCTAACCTCTAGATTTGCATCTTCAGTTGAATCTTGGACATTTTCAAAGACGATGTCCCATAGACATCTTCCACTCAACATGTCCATAACCGAACTTATACCCACTCACCCCTCCCAACCTTCCACTCCTCCCAAACTTCCCTATTACTGTGGAAGGTACCACCATCAGCCTCGACTACTTTTTCTTACCCCACACCTCATCCAATAGATCCTATATGTTTTATCTTCAGAACATCTCTCATATCTGTTCCCCTCTCCTCTGGCTCACTCCGCCACCACACTGGTGCAGGTTCTCATCACCTGACTGCTGGCTTACTGCAACAGCCTGCTGGCTGGCCTCTGTGCCTGCTCCAGTCCATCTTCCATCCAACAACCATCAGATCAGTCTTAAACTCCAGTGGCCCCTTATTGCCTCCAGGATCAAATAGAAAAACATCCTGTCTGGTCACAACATTGCCTCCCTTTCCAGTCTTCTTTCACCTTACTCTCTGTCATGTATGTTGTCTTCAGTCTAGTGACACTGGCTTCCTTGCTGCTCCTCCTACAAGACACAACATCTCCCTGCTCTCAGCATCATCACTGGTTGTCCCTCATGCCTTCAGTACCCTCCATCCTTATCTCCATTTCCTGGCTTCCCTAGCTTCCTTTGGGTCCCAAATAAAACCCCATCTTCTATGAGAAGTCTGTCCTCATCTCCCTTAATGCTAATGGTACCTTCTGTCTGCATATTATCTCCAAATTATCCTGTATATATATATATATATATATATATATATGTACGTGTGTGTATACACTGTTTGTATATCATTATTTTCATGTTGCTTCCATTACACTGCAAGATCCTTCAGAGCAAGGGATGCATTCTGTCCTTTATATTCCCAGTGCTTAGCAAGTGCCTGGCACACAGTAGGCATTTAATAAATGATGATTAATAGACTGCCTGCATGACAGTATGCGCCCAATGGTGTAGTTCCCCAGAATTACCACAGGGTGGTGCAGTGATTCTATCTAGGCTACCTAGGCATGCCTTGAAGAAGAATGATTTTGCTGGGCAGCTGAGAGTCAGTCAGTTGGAGATTCAGGGAGGCTGCTGGTGCTTCTTGGGAGCTGTCAAGCCTGCCGGGACAAGAGGGCTGGGAAAATGTCTTTCTGCCCATAAACAACTTGGGAAAGGGGCCACTTATGGCTGTGGAGGAGCCAGACTGACAATTTACCAGCTCTATTTTAATAGATCCGTCCTCAAGACAAGGACACAAACCTTTCTTCCAGATAGGGGCTGTTTGGCCGGTTCTTCTGGTTTCTTGATGGAGGGGGAGGAGAAGGCACTTTATTCCTGGGAATCAGGTCACTGCCAATGAAACAAAACAAAGGGCATGGAAAGGGTTACCAGGGAGGAAATTCAGACCTTGATGGATATTGTTGTTGTTGTTGTTGGTGGTGGTGGTGGTGGTGTGTGTGTGTATGTGTTCATATTGTTGTATTATCACACTGTATTACCATGTATCGTTAAGTTTTAGGCTCCACCCCACTCCCTACAACCCAAATTGAGCCAGAGCAGTCAGGGTTAGGGAAATGATTGTGGGCCATAGAATGAGGAAAAGTGCCCAGTGTCCATTGGTCCAACAGAGTCTATTCATCAGCCCTTCTCTACCAATGAGTAGAGAGTTGGGCTGGGTCTATATATAGCCCTCGGGCTCAGAACTGAAGAGCATCTTTAGGATTCTTGGGAACAGAAACCACATAGAGATCAGAATGGGTATGGAAATGTGGTGGCTTATGTAGGATGTAGGTGAAAGAGTGGCCTCTACCATCCATGGCTTCTGCTTAGCTAGGAAAGAATTTGCTTCAGGAGGATCAGTCAGAACCAGGCGGATAGATGGGACAAGGCAAGAGAGACAGAAAATAGTTTCCAGGAGGACAAAACATGAAAATCTCCATATAAGGACTAAGGAGAGTGAAGGTCTAAATCCTGGGAGTTGAGTCAGATAGCTTTGGTATGTAGATGAGGAAGTATTTCACACTAGGTTGGGAAGGGGTGGAACACGAGGCATTCTCCAGAGTTAGGATTCCTGGGTTAGGATGAGATTTCCTAAGAATCACAGGAGAGGAGGAAAGAGTTAGGAAGAAAGTACCCTGCTTACCTGCTGATATTCTGGACTCGTAATTGAGGACTAAAGAATCAAATTCTGGAAGGCTGAAATACCCATCCAGATCCACAGCAAAATAAAACAATTAATATAAAGGTAATACAGTTATTAAAGGTTGAAGGTATCCAAGCAAGAACAGGCTTAGGGTCTTAGAGTTAGTATTAAGGACTAGAATCATCACAACATGTAAACCTGTTACTCTTTGGACTAGAATTAAAACATAAGAATCATTACAACATGTAAATCTGTTACTCTTTTCATCTATAAATTAGAAAACCTTTCCCCTTATGTTCTCCTCTCGTGCTCTAGAACGAATTCTCATTTATATTGGTGTGCTGTTATCAGGGTTCTGGGAAGGGACCTGAAGGAGGGAAATATCAGGAACAAAGTGGAAACAGTCTTGGTGAAAACCTAGAACAGAATCCATCTGGGTTCCAACTTGGCTAGTACAAAAGAGGAGTTTGATAAGATAAACAGGTTCGGGGGAAGGTGGAGGCAGGAATAAGGATTCTGCCATTCCCAAGACACATGGTACTACATCTGCCTTCTGGGCCTAGGTAAAGGGAAAAGCTACCAACCTTTCTTACACATTGGGGTTGTTGAACCTATTCTCATAATTTCTCGATGGAAGGGGAGAGGAAAGTGGACTTTTCTTGGAATCAGGTCACTGCAAATGAAAAAATTAAAAACAGACACAACAGGACATGAGAGGAATTTTCTGGGGAAGAAATCTAGAAATCCTGCCTGATTCTGTGGGGATGGGAATATTTTGTCATGATTATGCAGTTCTCTTTTGAGGACTATAAAAATATACTCTTCAGTACCAATCAACCAACAAGCATTTATTAATAATGGTAACAATAATAGCCAACATTTATAGATAACACTTAAGTACTGAGCACTTTAGCATCAGCTTTGAACTGATTTTTTTGGAGGGAATTACATCATCATTACAGAAATGCCATATCCTGGGTGGCTGGGGGAGGGGATGTTTCTCTTTTAAAAAGTTTTATTGAGGTTTTTTAAAAATAAAATTGATGTTATTCCCCAGTAAACTGATTCCTTTTCACCCTCCCCCCACTCATCCCAAGCCCTCAATTTTATTTTTTTGGAGGGGGAAAGGCAAGGCAATTGGGGTTAAATGACTTGCCCAAGGTTACACAGCTAGTAAGTGTGTTAAGTGTCCGAGACAGTATTTGAACTCAGTTCCTCCCGACTTCAGGGACGGTGCTCTATTCACTGTGCCACCTAGCTGCCCCCACCCCCACAACCCTCTCTTGCAACACAAAAATACAGTTAAGCAAGAACAAAGGGAGGCTTTGCCATGTCTGACTTTTGGGCCTGTGGTGTGGCTCCACTCTTCTGCTATTTCCACATTATTTCCTGACTCCCGCTCCATGTGAACCTTCCCTTGGCTCACAATTTACCAGCTGTAAACTGGGCTGGCCCCTGGATCTGGCATTTCTCAGCCCACTGAATCACTTCTTGGTTTTGACTTTGAGAATGGTACCCCTACTCTGAGCTGTGCATCCCCTTCCCTGGCTTTGTTCTGAGTCCTCACCATCCCCTGGAGTGGATAACTTTCCAACACGTGGTAGATGAAGTCCTGGCTAAGAGTGGATCTGCTAACTGCCTGCTGATCTCTCTAGATTGGCATGAGATCATTATAGAGATCTGCCAGGAGGGATACCAGGCAAGTGAGTTGTTACAGTACTCTTGTATGCTGGCCTGAGCCATTTTTGACTGGCCAGATATATTTATTGACTACGGCTGAAATCTTGGTCCTCCAGGAATTTCTGGAAAAGAATTGACAAAAGTGGTTCATTTGGTTCTCCATCTCTCCTCCAGGGCTCTGGTACGAGTTAGGGTGTGAGGAGGGCTGTAGCTCAGCCACAGTGGCTTGGCTCTTCTTTCTTACTAGCCTTCCAGGACCAGTACCACTGCCCCATATTAGAGCTACTGAGTCAGATGCCTAGGATACCAGTATCTACATAATTGGATCTGAGTGGTGAGGCAAACAATCTGTTCTTAATTTGGGAAGCTGGTAAGTAGAAAATGGTATTCCAGATTAAGTGAGACATATTTGAACTCTGGGTAATATTGATTCAGTTCAACCTGAGGTTACCTTTCATCTATTTTGTGTATGTCTTAAAGGTATATAGTTATTTACAGGTTGTCTCTCCCATTAGGTGAGCTCCTTGAGGGTGGGGACAGTGTTTTTGCCTTTCTTTGTACCCTTTGTGCCTAGCATAGCACCAGGCACATAGTAAGTATTTAATAAATACTTATTTACTGATTGACAGTGCCCCTGTAGTCTTCCGGCATTTATGACCTCACAGTCTATTTAAACAGCCTTCTTTCTCATCTACTTCTGGGGCTCTGCTTAGCAGACTGAATCAGTCAATGTATTCATTCATTATATTGATAGAATGTAGGCTGCTTGAGAGCAAAGAATGTGTCATTCTTTTTTTATATATCCCTAGGGCCTGGCACATAGTAGGACTACATAATAATATAATGTAATGCAATGTAATAATATAATAAAATGTAATATAATATAATGTAACATAACATAATATAACATAACAGTATAAAACAACACATAACATAATATAATATAATTATAATGTAATGCAATGTAATATAACATAACATAAACATAACATGACACATATCATAACACAATATAACATAGATAACATAACATAACAATGGACTGGTGATTTCATTGAGATAGGGAAATACTAGATGAGAAAATTCCCTTTACCAGTGCAGGTTGGTAACTTTGCTGCAAGTGCTGACACATTTAAAAACTTTCCCAGGATCACAGAGCAAGTATATGTCAGAGATGGAAACTGGACCATGTTTTCCTGGTCTAGGGGCCAGTTCCTACCCACTAAGTGATGGCCTCTTTTTGGAACACAGTAGGCCCTTAGTAAATACTGGCCGACTGCTGATTGGCTGACCTGTTTGTCGATCAGAAGAATGCCCATTTGAAGAAGAGGAGTTGGAACTCCTAGGGGCACACAATAGGCTGCTGGGAAGTATGAAAGGTTCTTCCCCCACCCCACAATGTGGAGACTATACTATAGTTGGGAACCTCATATTAGCAAAAAATACCTAGTGGACTCTGGGTTTTGCAGGAATCACAGTTCAATGACCATGCTTTCTGCATAGATGACATGCTTCACTGTGGAGTGGTAAATAGAGTAGTGGACTTGGAGTCAGGAAATCTTGGGTTTGAATACAGCCTCAGTCACTTCCTAGCTATGTGACCCTGGAGAAGTCACTTAGCTTTTGTCTGCCTTAGTTTCCTTATCTGTAAAATGGATATAACAATAGCACCTTTCTGACAGGGTTGTTATGAGAATCATACAAGCTAACAAATGAAGTGCTTTGCAAAACTTCAAAGTGCTATATATGCAAGCAATTAATACTATTAAAATCCCCAAAGGTGTCAGTCAACAACAACAACATAGCTTCTATTGTGGTGGCAGTTGTCCTTTTATAGGCAATCCCACCCTCTAACTTGCCTTGAATATATTTCTCCTGCAAGTTGACCCTGGGTAAGAACCCATTTGAGGTGTGGAAATACTATCATCTTGAGGGACATCTTTGTGATCCATATGAACTCTAAGAATTTAGAGGACTTTGAAGCTCTTCAGAAACTCAACCAGTCTCAGGTCCTCTGCATACTGTTTTTGTTTTTAAATAGGAGATTTAATTCTACCATCTCTTACATCTTAGGGTCACTAGGACCCATAAACCAATATGCAGATTTGCTGCTGTGGAAACCAGAATGTGGACACCTGGTGGATTACTCCCTTAGCTAAAGATAAGCCTAGATAATGGAAGCCGCACAGCTACTCAGTCTTGATTGGATCTGGTGGGCACAGTGCTTGGTCCATCTTAGGTGCTTTATAAATAATCCATTGACTGAGCTTGACAAACTAAAAATTTCTAAGCTGTTTAAAATTCTGCATATTAATTTTAATAAACTAAATAAAATGAAAAAAGTCCTTGTTGATTTTGTGTCCCTTTTTTTAACTGAGATTTTGGGCACTTTTTTTTTCTAGCATAGTCAAAGAATTCATACTGTTGTTTTGATTCTTTCTTTTCTTATTACTCGCGTATGTTTTTTAGCTTTACTGTTTCCCATCTTACCTTCCCTTTAGTTAGGGCCCTGTTTATTTCACACTTTTCTACTGTATTTATTTATCACTTTATATGTAAAAGTTCACTTCTCTAAAGCATGTTCCTCCCCAATTAGAGTACACTAATTGGACACTAAAATAGTATTTCAGGTGAGGTGCTATGTTGTACAATAATAAGAACAGTACTAATTAGCCTTTATAGAGCACTTTATGGTTTGCAAAGTACTTTATATATGTGTGGCTCACTTTATTCTTCATAGTTAAATTTTATTGTTGTAAAGGTTTATTTGTTTACCCAAAACTTGTCCTTCTATGAAAACTCTGGGTTCAACTCCTGGTTGATGCTCACACTCATACCATGCACTGTAATTCCAGTTGCTGATGATTGTTTTTTAAGAATCAGAGGGCGGGGCAGCTAGGTGGCCACGTGAATAGAGCACTAGCCCTCTGTCAGGGGTACCTGAGTTCAAATCTGCTCTCAGACACTTACTAGCTGTGTAACCCTGGGCAAGTTCACTTAACCCAATTACCTCTTTAAAAAAAAAGAAAAAGAATTGGAGGTTGCTTGTAGCTATCACTGTGGAAAAAACGGGGAGCCAATAAGCATTGCTCTAGGGATATCTTATGGGTCGGAGATCAGGAAGACTACCTGAAACCTGTATGTAGATAAGCCCTTTGAGAAGTGGGTCCATTCTTAATCATGCAGTTAGTGATTTCTGCAACTCTAGGATTAACTAATCTTGCTCTGAATCTACCCCTTTGTTTGGTGGGCTCCCTTCCTAGTTTTTTGGAATCATGGAAAGCCAAATACTAGTAATCCTCTACAAATTGGGCTTATACCCAGTGAATGTTCACCTTCTCTGTCCCACACCCAAAGAAGGCTGTGTGGTTTTTGGTAGATCCTGGACTTACACTACTTAATAAGACTAGGTGAGGCGTTCAAGGAGGTAGTATGGTGCCCAAGTCCAAAGCATCTCACTTAGCAGATGGGTTTGAAGGTTAAGTAGGGGCTAGTTCAAAAATAATAAGCTTATTGTCCTGCATTTAGTGCTTATGACCAGTTTAGGATCAGATAAGCACTTTGGTGTCAGTCCATCCATATCGCCTTTAGGTGATGTGTTGGGAGGAGTGTTGGGGATAGGAGGATTACTAGTATTTGGTTTTCCATGAATCCAGAAAACCAGGGGGAAACTAAAGTCCCCAAATTGGAGAACACCAGTTGACCAGATCCAAGGTATCACGTAATATCCATGGTCAGAGGAGAATAAAGAACCACTAACCTCTCTTCCTCACTGGGGTTGTTAGATCTGCTCCTCTGGATTCTTGATGGAGGGGGAGGAGGAGGGGAAGGCATAATTTTTCTGGAAATCAGTTCACTGCAAACAAAACAAAACAAAACAAAAGCAGAAGTTTGCCAATGAAGAAATTCAGGATTTATCCCTAAGAGCTAAGAGAAATGTATTTCTTTGATGATTTACAAATTCATTTAGTCTTTTGAAAATTACATATGCAGCCAGCATAATTCATTCCTAGTTCTGCAGAGCTTTGGTTATCTGGAACCTGTAGTCACTGAGAAAAATGTTGGGGGAATTCCATGCTGAAGCAACATGCTGACAATATTAATTACTGTGGAATAACACCTGCTCTGTCCACTTTGAGGATTATCAACTCTTAACAATTCAAATAGATGCCTTTCTATTCATTTAAATAAGCCCTCAAAGAGCCTGCCTCATCTTTGTTTTTTTTTTTGCCTTTTGGAGGGCAATTGGGTTTAAGTAACTTGCCTAATGTTACACGGATAGTTTGTGTGTGTGTGTGTGTGTGTGTGTGTGTGTGTTAAGTGACTGATGCCATATCAGAACTCATGTTCTCTTGACTCTAGGGCTGGGGCACCACTTAGCCGGCCTTGAGCCTGCCTCATCTTAAAAGATTCCCATAAGAGTTATAAATACTGGAACCAGACGTCACACAATACTCATTTTCTCCTCTTCTCCTCATCTAGCCTTTCTTTATGCCAACCAGAATCAACCATCCCCCACATGATAGCTTTAATAAATTCAGGCGGTCTCATGGTGGTCAGACAAGGAAACTGTGGGCCCATCATATATGTATTTTTCTTTTTAAAATCTTTTTTTCTTATATATTTTGGCTTTATGTCACATTCGTTTCTGAACATCTCTCTACCCCACTCTACCCTACTCTGCCATGAGCCATTCCTTGTGACAAAAATTTAAAAAGAAAAAAAAGGTAGTTTCAACAAACTGGGTCTGATAGTAGTTGCAATATTCTACACTCATCGTCTCCCATCTCTGCAAAGAGAGAAGTGCGGTTTTTCAAGTCTTTTATGGGCTAACCTTGGTCACTGATTACATAGCAATCCATTTCCGTTTTTGTTCTTTCCGCTTATACTGAGGTAGTTATTGTGCACATTATTTTCCTGCTTTTGTTGCTTCACTTTGTCTCAGTTCATGTCTTCTCATGCATCTCTGAATTCTTCATTTGTATTATTTCTTACTGTTTAGTAATAATATTCCATTACATTCACATACTGTAATTTTTTTCAGGTGTGTCACATTTTAATTTTTTATTGGGGGAGAGGCATAGGTAAGTAAGTAGATTGAACCTAGCTCTAGCCTATTCTCCCATTCCTCGGTTCATGACACCTGATCTGGTTCTAAAGCAAATCAGCATTTTCTTTGAGAAGGAGGGGAGGGGGCTGCTAGACCCACCCTGAATCCTCCCCATTGGCATACTTTTGGAAGACTGGGCACATCTAGCTGGGGAATTGATGGGAAAGAATGTTTGACCTTTGCTATCTTTCTCTTGAATTCTGATGTCTCAAAACTTCCTCCTTTCTCTACTCCCTGCATGGTGTCCCTCTCCACCAATAATTCCTTCACTCATAAGTTCTGGTGGCATGTGGCCATTAAATCTGAACATGAATGTAGATGGTGTATACTCAGTCTGCCCAGTGTCCTCAAGTCACCATCTAAGGCTGTTCTTCCATGAGCTAGAATGCCCTTTCAAAGTTGGATCGCCAATATTCCAGGGTGGGCAAGCTTCCAGTAGCAGTCAAGCTTGAAATCTCTACAAGGCACCCACTACATCAATGTTACACAGTTATCTGCCAGAAGGAACTTTCTGAGGTCAATCTCTGAGGTGCTGGGCACTGGTAGGAAGCTGAGAACCTACTAAAAATGTCCATTATGAGGTGCCTCATGTTGTTGCTGACCTTCAGCTGCAGCAAGAGCTGTGATGATGGGGCCATTGTCACATTGTTTTTGATCTGTTTGGCAGCCTGGGGAAAAGCCCAGTTGTTTTCTCCTTGCAGCATGTCCTGTTAGCTATTTCCAGAAGCAACTCTGAACTTTGGAAAATCTTGAAGCAGACCACCAGCTGCTTCTGGAGCTCACAGATGAGGTTAGCATGCCCTACCTTCAGCTCATCCATCTTTGAGAAGTCACTGGAGATACCCTTCCAGGCACTCCTGGACATAGTGGAGTTGGCCTCTACCTTTAGTAACACCTACTTCAAGGCATAGATGAAGTTCTATCTTCATTTTTAATTGAAAATGAAGTAGTGATCTCCCTGAGTGCCTCTTTCTGCTCCTCCAGGGCACCCTGCCTAGAATGCTCACAGAGCTCCGGTGACTCCCCTCCTGCTTAGTCTCTGCTTCCTGTCCCTGGGCAAAGAGGTACTTGGAGCTCATTGCTCAGCCTGGGACTTATGTCCTCTTTCTGACCTTCTGGTTCTCTCTCTCCCACAGATTACTATGATATTTTTCAGGGAGGGTTCCTAATGAGTGGGCCTCTCCTTTGCTTTCAGGTTTTTTCTATTACAAACTTCACTGCTATGAGTATTTTGGGATCATCCTGTCTTTGACCTCCTTAGGGCATGTATCTGGCTTAATCACTTTAAAGCATAATTCTGAATTCTTTTCCAGAATGGTTAGACCAGTTCCTAACTCTATCAGCAGTTTATCATGTGCTTGTCTTCCTGCAGCCCCTCTAGTACTGACTATTTTAATCTTTTGTAGTCTTTGCCAACTTGTTGGGTATAAGGTGGAACCTCAGAAACATTATGGCTGGCATTTCTCTCATTATTAGTGACTTAGGGCAGATATTCATATTATTGTTAATAGTTTGAAAATCTATTGAGGGCTGTTCATATTCTTTAACCACTAGGGGATGGATCTTGGTCCTAAATATTTTTATTAATTACTTGTATATCTGAGACATCAATCCTGTATCAGAGATAATTGATACAAAGATTTTCCCTAGTTGACACTTTTCGTTCTTATCCAAGCTTTACTGACTTTTTCATGGAAAAAATCCCTTCAATTTCATGTCAAAATTATTCTTTTTTTCTGGGCAAGGGGGAAGAAATCTCCTCTGTCCCTTTTTTGTTTAAAAACTCTCCCCCAGTCTGTGAAAGGTACTCATCTGATCATGCCCTTCTGTAATGGTGTGACCTTTTATATTCATGTAGCCATTAGAAACTTGTGCTGCTGGTCTAAATTTAATTTATGCTGAACTGCTTTCTAGTAGTTCTAACTAAGAAGTTCTTTCTTAAGTAATTTATGTTTTAGTATTTATCAAAGTTATTTTTATAGTGTTTCCGATTCTACCTTATGTAGTCTATTCTGTTAATTTATTTTTTATTTTTTAATCAATATCAAAATAGCTGCATTTCTCTAAAAACAAAAACAATCTGTTGCCTGATTTCTAAAGGACCCTGCTTACTTGTAATGGTTAAGCTCTGTAACGGTACTGCTAGTTTTTTTTATTGTAAAATTTTCAGTGGCTCTGTGGCTAGCATGTAAGAGCAGATTATAACCACTAGGTGGCAGGATGTACAAAGTTTTCTACTAAGAACGCTCCATCCTCCTTTGTGGAGGCATTTTACAGAGAGCTTTCTGGCAGAGAATGTGAGAATCAGGGTGACCTCTTAGCCTTGCTGAACTGATTCTTTTACACTGGGTCAGGCTCTGTTTGGAAGCAAGAACAAGCTGGCTCATTAAGACCAAAATTGCCTTTAATGAATTAGCTACATTGGGTCTATTTCTAAGACCCTTATTCATCCTTTGAAGAATTTGGAGGAACAAACCCCTTACCTGCTCCCTCTGTGCTTTTTACACACATATGTAATGTCTGGACATATATATATATATGTGTGTGTGTGTGTGTGTGTGTGTGTGTGTGTATACGTGTGTATATATATATGTGTGTGTGTGTGTGTGTATATATATATATATATATATATATATATTTTATGTAAGAACATGTGCAATTTCTGCCACAGTAGCATAGTAGTTGGTCAAGTGTGCAATGAAGACCAGGGCAGAAATATTCAATGTGATGTTGAATTTAATTTAACTGACTATCATTGAACTGAAGGGTAGCGAACTCCATAAGGCTGCCCTCAATACATCAGAATACTGGTCCAAAATAAGGAGCAAAGTATAATAGCTCATGGCACCCAGTGGAAAGAAACCTGTGCAGAATACTCATTGGTAGTCACATGACAAATTAAACATTCCAAAGAAGAGGTGGTAGATGTCTGAGGGGGTGATTTATCCTATCAAGAGATGCTAGGTGGGTCATGGAGTAAGAGAATGAATAGCAGGTGCTCTAATTTATAGACCATGACACAAAGAACCACAGATGGCTGACCAGGAGGCCAAAAAGTTGGTGGGATGAATCAGTAATGTGGCTGTTTGGGTAGAAATGTAAATGGTAGTGAGCATGATGATGTGAGATCATTCATTCTTGGTCCCAGTGTGGGTGTACTCTCACTGTAATGAGTGCTGGAAGGAAGGGGGGAAGAAGGAAAGGCAGAGAACCTTCAAGATTGCAGATCTAAAATTCAAGGTCAAGGGTAGTTAGAGCAAGGCCCAGTAGAATACCTTAGGAGAGAAAAATGACAAAAGGAAGTATTCGTTGGGGGAGAGCAAGACCTCTACAATTGAAAAGGAGGCTGGAAAACATATCCGCCACCAGCTCTGTGATAAGAACAAGCCTGGACAAGCCATTTAACATCTCTGGACCTCAGTGCCTTAAACATAAAATGAGAAGGTCGGACTAGATGACCTCTAAAGTCTAAGTGTATACACTTAGCTATGAGCTTCAGAGACCACATAATCAAATTTTCACTGCATGAAATCTTGCTATAGGCAGCCAGGGGTATGCAGAGTCCCAGAATTGCTCAGTTGCTAAGCACCACCACTTAACCCCCATTACCATGCACACACAGTCAACACTAGAATGAATGATCTCACATCCTCATACTCACTACCATTTAAATTTCTGCCCAAACAGCCACAGGACTGACTCATCCCACCAACTTTTTGGTCTCCTGGTCAGTCATTTGTGGTTCTTTGGGTTCCAGTCTGTAAACTAAAGCACTTATTGTTCTCCATACTTACTCCATGACCCAGAGAGCATCTCTTGATAGGATAAATTGCAGCTTATGGAGTTCAATTCACTCTTACATTGAACATTTCTGCCCTATTCTTCATTGGGAACTTTATCCACTGTTGTACCGATGTGGCTTTGCAAGTTCTGACCCATTTTCTGTTCATGACATTGTCATCAACATTGATGACTTGAGGTAGTTCTATTTGATATCCAGTTTGGCATGGTGGCAAGAGCACTGTGTTTGGCCATCCCAGGAACCTTGGCTCTTCTAATTGCTATGCCTTTATGCCTTTGGGGAAAATCACGCCACCTCTCAGCCTCAGCTCCTCACATGAGGAAGCTGACTTTATGGTCTTTAAGCTTCCTCCTAGCTCTGAATCCTTATGAACCTATGGATTATTTCAGTCTTTTACCTGAACCATGCTTTGTGGTTACTGAAAATCCATATGGCTTCAAAAAGTTTCATTTCTAGGTCTACCGGCCTGGATAACCCCCTGCAGATGCTACAGCTTTTCTTGGAATCCTGGGAGGATATTTGGAAACAAAACAATCATCCACAAAAAGCAAATTTGTGATTTTCACTATCGGTCTTGATTTACTTTTACAATCCAGGTCTCAGATTGCCACTGTCCAAATAGTTTTTGGGGAGATTGTATCTTTTTGTGAAACTCTTTTGGGGATACCCATCTGGCACAAGTCTAAGAACTGTCTGATTCCAGTTTATACTCAGAGCTTTTCTACTCGAGGATGTTGACGTACCCTGGATTTACTTTTTCTGTTATGCAATGCAGTACTGATATTTTGACCAAGTTGAATTCTGTTTCATACTTTATAAATGCACAGACTGCAAAGACTTAAAATTCTCTGCATTTTTCTCAAGGTTGCCAGACTTCATATGTGTAATCAGTAGTTGTAAAGTAGAGCTGGCATGAAAGGCGGCCTTGTTTGGGACCTATGGAATCCTCTAGGTCTGTCCCAATGAGGGGGTGTATGATGTGAGTGAAAAACTTACATTATGCTAGCTAAACAACTTCTAATTCGACTTTAAAATTACTTAAGACCCAACATTCACATTTCAATGTGGTAACTTTTGTCATCCCTAAATTTTCAATCATATTTTGGATGGGGCAGAGGGACCACCTATCCATCCATTCTCACTCTGCCTCTGTCCATTTCTATCTCTCTGTCTATCTCTCTCTGTCTCTCCAAGTCTTTTTATCACTGTCTGGGAAGTGGAAAGTACTTCTGAGTACTACAGGATGAAAAAGCAAAGAGTACACCCATCCATAACTGGTGGGCTTCCTAGTAGCTGGGCCATATTATATAATAGTGGAGGGACATGCTGCACCTAAGAATGGAACTTAGAGTGATGACTGGGGAAAATTCTGCCTTCCTAGTTGGGTTAGATTATGCTGAAGACATTGAGGTAGAGGGGAGGACAGCTTGTCAAGACATTGAGAACAGGCTAAAGTATCAGCCAGAATAGCAAGAGGTACTTGGTGCCAATGGAGTGGGAAGAAGAAAGGCCTTTGCATTTCTCAATAATAATAGCTAGCATTCATCTCATGCTTTGCAGTTTGTAAAGCGCTTTATAAATATTTTCTCTTTTTGTCCTCACAACCAGCCTGGGAGGTAGGTGCTTATTATTACCCCCACTTCATAGTTGAGGAAATTGTGACAGACAGGTTAAGTGACTTGCCCAGAGTCACATAGCTAGTAAGTATATGAGGCTGGATTAGTGCTCAGGTCTTCCTAACACCCCATCCAGGGAGCTGTCTATTGCACCTGTAGTTGCCTCCTTTATTTGAAAGGTCTAGGGAAATGGCTAACTGTGCAAGGTCAACGTTTACTACCATATGTAATCCGTATTTCACATTTTCACCGAGAAATCTCAGGCCTTGTCCCACATGCTTCCAAAATATAGCCCTTGACATTTGAGGCCTCAGGCTGACCCATATGGAAGCTCTGGTTGTACCAATAGGGAGGTTAGGAAGATGGCAACAGTTGTGGATATAAGATTGGGTGGGTCTGAGGGTCAAGGACTATTGTGTCACTGACAACATGACTACCATAAAGAAAGGAAATGGTCACTTTCTAGACCTAGCTTATAGAATATGGGCTATAGGGAAATAAAACTATTTCTATTTTGAAGTCCTCCTGGGATCTTTGGGAAAAGAAGATGTCTCTCTTCTATTCTGATATTATGGGAACTTACCCAAGTTTTAGTGAAAGCCTTGCTAAGGACGAGGAGTGCATTTTAGCTGCCCATTAAGACACCTGTCCAGGCTGCATGCCAACCATTTGTTGGTCACCCAACACCAAGTCACACCTTCCTAGGTTTTTTTTTTTTTTTGGTATGAGGGTAGCTTATGCAAGAAGAGCACATCTCCTTTATCCATTTTTTTCCCCCCAAACATTGACGGACTTTATTGTAGGGGGGTAGGAGTCTCCTCTGGGACCCCACCTTTTAAATAAAAAAGTGCATAGAAAAGAAGGGATTTAGGAGCTTTTGTACAATATATCTACATCCTGGACCCTGCAGGCAGGTGGTGATTGGAAGATCGAAGGCAGGGCTTCCTGGGGCCGCGTGAGGAGGTTGGGGACGGGAGGTGGTTTGTGGGTGGGGTCTCCTCAGGGCCAGGCCAGGGGCCCACAGCTTGGGCTGCGGGGTCAGTTGAGGAAGCGGCGGCAGCGCTTGCCCCATAGTTGCAGGGCAGCTTGCTGCTGGCGTCCTCGATGGGGGACTTATAGTGGTAGGGGAGCTCCTCCCCGCGGAGGATGCGGCGCAGAGCGAAGATGATGACCTGTTTCTGGCTCTCCACGTGGATCACCCGCGAGCAGAGTCGGGCTCACACGAGTGAGCTCCCGTGCATGGTGGAGTCCACCACATCAAAGTCGTCCATGCGGAACATGGAGCACTCGATGCCCTTCCCGTCGTAGCACTTCTCCCGCTTGTCCGTGAGCAGCGAGCGGATGACGATGCCCGAATACTCGATGAACATCTCCCCGGCATCAATGCTGCGTTTACAGAACAAGCCGCTGCCGTGGGTGGCCGACCTGTAGACCCCCACAGCCTCTGTGGACGTCTTCTTAAGGTGACGGAAGCGCATGGCCATGGGCAACTCCAAGCTGGTGGCCCGCCTGCTGGCCCTGAGCTGCACCTTCTCCTATTCGTCGTCGCAGGCAGCCCCTCGCGCAGCACTCGATGCCGGGATACCGGGAGGTTGAACACATCGAAAGTGCATTTCTGGAGCGAGACTTCTGGCGGGGCGGCACCGTGGGGGGTCAGGGGAGTCTCTTCCTGCCCCTCCCCCTGCTGGTGGTATCGGAACTTGTAGTGGTGGCAGCTACTCAGCCAGGAAGATCACAGCATCTCGCTGGATCCCCAGGAGCCGTGCCCAGCTCATCCCTGGGGGGGAGGAGCCGAGGGTTGGAGGCGTCACCAGGTGCTCCCTTCGCCCCCTTTACCTTGCCCCAGTAACTAAGCAGACTCCTTCACCCTGTCCCCTGTTGTTCTCTAGTTGACTCCTCAGCAATCATGTGCCACGTCGTCCCACCCAGACCCCAGCTCACCAATGAAAGAGAGGTGTCTGAGCCGGGCATGCGGTCCGCCACGCCCCCTCCAGGCTCTCGGCTTCCACACTGAAGCCAATTTCACTGCCGGGCCCCTGGTTCTCCTTGCCTTCAGCGGACGGCAGCTTGTACTCTGAACTGGATGCCTCACCTGAGTGGTGGTGCCACTGGGGCTCAAGCAGCAGGTCCGGGGGTGGGGCCATCAGAGACCTTGGGGAAGCCACAGTCCGGCAGTGGTAGCAATGGGGACCTATCAGGAAGGGTCGTAGGACTTTCTCTCCCACTAGGTTCCCCAGGAGCATCCAGGTCAAGGACTCCCCGTACAGTGGGTGTTTTCATCCGCACTCTGCTCAATCCACTGCCCAAGACCCCCACTGATTTGGGGGTACTCTCGGGGGACTCCCCCCATCCCGCCGGGGGGCCTTGTTTGGGGACGGTGCTGAGGGGCTTCGGCCAGCGAAGATCAACACCCTCCTAACTCTAATGTCTGGGAGGGGGGATGGCCAGGGGGGCCCACTGCTGTCAGCAATGGGGGAGGTGGAGGTGCGGGGCGCACCACCCCCACCACAGGCAGCATACTCAGCAAGAGCCCAGGTATGAGACCCCAGGCTGGGGTGGCAGTAGGAGGGGTTGGTGGAGGCCGTTTTGGCAGAGGTGGGGCTGGCTCACTCTCCCCTGCCATTTTCACCAACACCTGCCCCAGTTAACAAGAATGATCTTGGAGGCAGCAGTTTTGGGGGATTCAGCGGCAGGACTGAGGCTTAGCCCACGAACTCCAGGAGTCCCAGGAAGCCAGACAAACGTCCGGGGGGGGGGGGTCAGGTGGGGGGGGGAAAGGGGGGGGGGGGGGGCGGCTGCCATTAGCCAGTGAAGGGGGTGGTGGTGGTGGGGTCTT